>NC_069505.1:175634351-175771851 GCF_027579735.1 Bombina bombina
TGATGTGCGTAAAAAGTCGAGCACAGTTACCATGAGAGCAGAAGCAATAAATAGTGCTCCACTCGTAATCTAGCCGAAATTAAAAAGCTATGGGTGATTTACTTGACCCTGCAACATTCTATGAAGTGATTGGTTAGCTCATAGCACAAGCTCATTTACGTCTATCCCTAACTGCACAGAGAAGGAGACCAGGAAAATGGATTCCACCAGATTTTTTAAGCAATATAAACCTGAAATGCCCTTGATTTGTAGAACCCTGTAAATTGTGCTAACAAATAAGAAGTATTCACTGATTCTTACTTTTGCAACATAGTGCTTACTTGCTGATTATGAGTGTTATATCCCTTTTAAGTGATGGAGAAAGAAAGGGAAACATTAGACAGATGAAGACATTGCATAGACTGTCAGACCTATGCACCATATTCTTATCTAAAGACAAACCAGAGAATTTGGTAGTCGCTGGTATTGGTTATAAGGTGATTTACTGAATGTGAAGGCTTATGATGAAAGGTTTGGCATGCAAGGGTATGTAAGGCAGTAGCAGGAGCCCTTCTCATGCAGCTTAATACGGTGCCAGAGTGGAGAATGAAAGCATTGGGAATTCCTGTGGTAAGAGACCTATTTACCAGAACATAACAGGATAGTGGCCTGTCTATTGCTATTACCAATGGGGAATACATACAGTAGAAGTATCTTGTCAAGCCATACAGTTATGTTTAATGTGCAACAGATTGGCTTGTCAGATCTGATTTTCTGCAAATTGATCTTGGAATAGTTGCTTCCTTAAAGGGATAGCCTACTCAAAAGTAAACTTTCATGATTCAGGTTTTCTAATTTACTCATATTATCAATTTTTCTTCATTCTCTTATCTTTATTTGAAAAAGCAAAATGTAAGCTTAGTTGCTGGCCCATTTTTGGTTCAGCACCTGTGTAGTGCTTGCTGATTGGTGGCTACATTTTTTTTTTTTTACTTTTATTTATCACCAACAATGAGTACAGAAATACAATATGTACATCATTCAACCTCACAGGATGGTTAAAGTAGATTATCAGAACATAGGAATGTGTCCATAGAGATATTTCAAACCGTTAAAGGGACATGAAACCTAAACCTTTTTCTTTCATGATTCAGACAGAGCATACAATTTATTTTTTATTTTATTTTTATTTTTTTTTATACATTTTTTTACTGAGGTTTTTATATATTGACAAAAATAATAATAGTACACGGTATTAACAGGGCAAGACAATGTAGTATTTATACAATAAGATAATGCTTTGTTTTGAGCACAGCTGTGCGATGAGCAGAACTTTGAAGTCAAGAATATAAGCTGTTACATATCAAGTAATAACAAACAACAAAATGTCGATAATAAGACAGAATACAAACCAATGAAACCTCATATATATATATATATATATATATATATATATATAATTGAAGTAACTATAGCTTGGGCCATTCATGGACCAGGTAGATAAAAAAATTAAGTATCAATAGGTTTTTTTTATTTTTATTAAAATTAAGTATCAATAGGTGGGCTCAAACTGGGACTTCCTGTTGGAGGAACTAGATGGAACACGCGAAACTGGCGTGCTGCCTGAAGGAGCTCGAGAATGATCACACTCCCGTCACGGTCCGCTGTTGGAGTACATGATATACTCCCTAGGACATTACCCTGCAGCTGGAAGGGGTAAGACTGGGAAGTTCGCCAGAAGCTGATGAAGGCTCATTAGCTAGAGCCACTGCCAAAGCTGCCGGTTTACGCCAGCTTAAAAGAACTAAGATGGGACCTGCTGTGCTGCTGAACAGATTGTGCTGAAAGCAGAAAATCTCATTGTATGTTAAATTGAAGGTTCGAGTGACACTGTTATAGAAGACTGCCTCCCGTGGAGGATATCTGCACCCGAGGGGACAAGTGAACCCCGTTTGTTTTACCTGGCCGAGGGCTGGAGGGAAAGTTCCCTGTTGCCAAGAGTGAAGCGGGAGTCGACTTGACTGTGGAGAGAGGAGGGTTTCCCCGGAATTCTCTGTTTCGGTCACTCGCTGCCGCTTTGGGAATAAGAAATACTGGATCAGATGGAGCTTGCGTGGAGCTGAAGGGTGAATCGTCTCACACTACCCCCAGAGGTGTTGAAGTTCCAGCAATACAGTGTGTTGGTGGTGTTCACCCTGAGCGGGGAGTCAGGTCACTGTACAGCTACCCAGATTAAGGCATCTGACCTTTGCGAGGAGCACTACATAACTGGAAGAAGTTGTGGCAGCCGGAGGCAGTGGGAGACGGCGTCAGAGGGTCAGGCCCTGTACCATCACACTAAGGAAGCTACGTTAACCCTTTAGAAAAGTGACAAAAGCGCAAGTACTTTTAATATTTAATTTTAGGCTAACGGCTATGTTGCTACATGTGTTACCGCTTAGAGCCTGCTGTCTCAATTGCATTTGTATAAATATTTTCTCTGACCTATAGCTGTTGAGAGACTAAAAGAGCGTATGGTTCTAAACTGAGACAGTAATGGGACTTGATGCTTTGTATCCATCTCCTTAAACTGCTGTTCCTTGTTTTTTCAACGCGATGATACATATATACTGAAACAGTTTATAAGCCAACGGTTTTGTTACTACATAAGTTGCTGTCTAGATCTTGTTGTCTCATTTGTAACTTGTTACGTATGTTACCAATGATTCATAGCTTTCTGTGAGATTCCAAGAGTGTATCGGACTAAATTGAGACTGCACGGGGATTTGAGGCTTTGCTTTATCTTTTCAAATTGCTGTTTTTGTAATAGGCTGAGTACATACTTAGAAATATTAGACTATATTGACAGTTATTCAACCGGAATTAAACAGCAAATTACGTTGGTGGCAAAAGCGGGTATTTATTATATACCAAATCTGGCCTGTAGCCCAAGCAGTGGTAAGTGTTGGAAGCGTGTGTTTATTGTATTGATTTAAGTTCCATAATGAGAGTGAAAGTTCTCTTACCGTGCCCCCTGTGTCAGCCGGCCGGTCCCTGGGTAGAGGCTGTGGGTCTTACGCTGCATTAATCCTCTCCTGGATCTTAGCCGGTACTTTCTTGTACTCCTCAGCGTTCTCCGTCCTCCATTCAGCCTGCCATACCCTCCTCAGCTCGTAGCAATAGGGGGCGCGGTTACGCCTCTGATGCGTCCGATGACGTCAGCTCACCTCTGCTCGTTCCGGAACTGCATACTGGATAGGATAGTCCTGAACTCGCTTCTAAACCCCAGAAGTTGCAGTGCTCACTGTAGGTAATGTTCAGTAATAGCTCAAGGTAAAAAATAGGAGCACCGGCACCGGGTAGAGTAAAAAATTCTTACTTTATTCTTAACACCTTGGTGTCATTAAAATTCCTTTTCCAAAGTTAAGGCACAAACAAATAAAATTAGGACTGTCTGTAAGCAACAGCCTTACATGTTTCGGCTCAGAAAGCCGTCCTCATAAGCTGCTGTCCAGTACAATAAAATTGACACTTTTAAAAGAAGCAGACAAATCCTATTGGTTACAACCTAATTGTCAAATATATAACACTTTTAGGCTTATACATGTTGCAGGTACTTACCCTTTACTTCCCTTATTCTATGTGCAACAAAGATATACTGGCTTATACTAAGAACCCTATTTTTAGACATAGGCAACGATAAAGGATATAATTATAACACTTTATTGCCCTACTCTATTTGTAATCTATTTAGATAAACTATATCTGCCAATTTCTCCTGTCCTAGGGAATGGGTCTTTTATCAGTATAATTGGGATTTTAGTTCTGGTTTATTAAAAATCTAGTTTTTTAATTATTCTAATTTAGGTTTTTCTTTTCCCTAAGCTATTCCAGTGCTATTCAAAGAACATATTTAATCATTGAAATTTCTATTGGACATTATCTCTGGTAGTAGATATATTGAGAACCCAGTAGGCACCCCTGAAGTCTGGATTTAAACAAACATTCTTTTCCTTGTCTAATTAGACAAAGTAAAAATAAAAAATAAAAATTAAGTTAAGATAGAAAGAAGTAGGAAGTGGAAAGAAGTCTAGGACAATAATTGATTGTGTCTATCATTGCCAGAAGTTCATGAGATCATAGTCAGAGTTAAAACCATTTGGGATCCTGGTTTTTAACTTAAAAATCCAAAATACTTCCTGTCTACATAGGATTGTTTCTCTATCCCCACCATTCTTTTGTGGAAGAATTCTCTCTATAGCAGTCCATGAAAAACTGCTGGTATCTTTATTGTGAACCGTGACAAAATGTTGTACTAATGGTGTGCTGGCCAACCCAATTTTTATTGATGAAAGATGTTCCCTTATCCTAGTTCTAACCTCTCTAATTGTGAGCCCTACATACTGTTTCTGACAGTCTCTGCAAGTTATAAGATAAATAATGAACGTGGACCTGCAGTTCATACACATGTGTTTTTGGTACTCTTGTCCTGTGTGGGTAGAAGTAAAGCTTTACCCCTGTGTCTACTTTTGCACAGGCTACACAGTTAGTGTAATGACATTTATACATGCCTCTTGATGTCAACCAAGATGAATCTTGTATCAATTCCTTACTAGGTAGTTTCGTGGGAGAAACCATATTTCCTATGCTCATATTCTTTTTATATGCAAATCTGCAATCCTTAACATTGATATCCGCTAAACCATCATCAGCTCTTAGAAGAGGGAGATGTTTCCTTATTATATTGCAAATATTGGAATATTGGCTACTATATGTAGTCACAAACAATAAATCATTAGATTGAGCTCTCCTTTCTTTGCCCCTCCTCTCTTTGTCTAATAAGACATTTCGATTCAATTTCATTACTGATTGCTTGGTCGATTCTATAAGTCTTTTCTGATATCCCCTCTGTTCTTACCTCTCTGTTAAGAGTAGACTGTTCATGATAACTGTTATCATCTGAGCAATTTCGTTTCAATCGTGTGTATTGTCCTTTTGCTATCCCTCTGAATGTACTTACTGGGTGACATGTAACAATGTATTTCCAGCTATGGGTTTTCTATATACTGTCGATTTTACAAGTTCCCCATTGGTTCCACTAAGAGTGACATCTAGGTAATTGATCTGTTTTCTGTCATGTTCTGAAGTGAATTTCAAACCTACATTGTTGGTATTTAAACCTCCTACAAACATTTCCATTTCTTCTTGGTCTCCTTGCCAAATAAAAAGCAGATCATCTATGAAAAGTTTGTATACTACTATATTCTCCCTGCAGGGGTTTCCATCTCCAAATATGCTGCACCGCTCCCACCAACCCAAGAATAGGTTGGCATATGAGGGCACAAATTTTGCCCCCATAGTGGTGCCGCATATCTGAAGATAGAAAACCCCCTCAAAAGAGAAATATTTATGTTTCAGAAGGAAATCTGTGACTCTTACAACAAACTCACAGTAATCTGGATTGTTACCATAGTACCTTTTCATAAAGAAAGCTATTGCTTGTAGTCCACATTCATGTGGTATTGAGGAATAGAGTGATTGGACATCTACTGTTAACCAAGTGAACTTGTCACTCCACTCTATATCCGAAACTATCTGCAATATATGTTTCGTGTCTTTTACATGGCTCCATAGATCTAGTACCATTGGTTGTAAGATTTTGTCTAGCCATTCTGACAGGTGTTCTGAAAATGACCCTATTCCACTTACTATAGGCCTTCCTACCACATTCTCTGTACTCTTATGTACTTTAGGGAGATGGTTGAATGTAGGTATCTTTGCATTGGTGACCAATAAGTACTCACTTGTATCTATATCAATGAAGCCCATTTCCACACCATCATCAACTAAGTCTCTTAGCTTCTTATTAAAGATATTAGTGGGATCATTAGTTAGTGTCCTGTAGTTTAATGGATTATTCAACTGTCTAAGAGCTTCATTAACAAAGTCGTCTCTATTCTGAACCACTACTGTGCCTCCTTTATCTGCGGCACGTATTACCAAATCTTTATTTTGTGCCAAATTCTTCAATGCTTCCTTTTCATTGTATGTTAAATTATATTTGATATTGGTCTGAGTATAATATAACTTTGTAAGATCATGTTCCACCCTATTTTGAAAATTTTCTATTATATTCCCTCTGCTCTGTATCGGGTAGAAGGTGGACTGTTTCTTAAATTTGGGAGTACACAATAATGATTCAGAATTAGAGATAGAATTAGAGAGAGAATTAGAACCTGAGATAGACCCAGAATTGGAGATAGAATTAGAGATAGAATTAAAACCTGAAATAGACCCATCCCCAACACTTTCTTCTGCTAAAGTTTCCAATGTATTCAAGTCACATAGATGCTGAAAATCTGATTCACTTGCATCCCTACCAGTTACAATGCAAGGCTGAACAACCATGCTCTCATATGTCTGGGATTCATTGGAAATATGTTTATTCACAGAAAAGTGCTTTTTTAAGGTTAGTTTTCTGATCAGCTTATTCACATCCAGTAACGTGTCAAATAGATTAAATGAACTGGTGGGAACAAAGCCCAAGCCCAATCCCAACAACTTCAATTCCATATCATTCAGGGTATAAGCTGATAGATTAATAACATTGGTAATGTAAGATCTATTCGTGACATCTGCTACTGGTAATGTGTTTGTCTCTGTTGCGTTCTGAGTGGATACCTTCCTCTTGTTGATCCTGTGGTATCTTGCCCCCCCCCCCCCGTCTTGTTTGGGCTGGGTGATGCAAAAAACCTGATTCATTTCAGATCTCTCAATGTTGCCTGGATTATTAATCTGATTACCTCCACCAGATGCTGGTCCTAATACTGATGTGCTGTACTTTGATTTAGAACCTTTCTGGGTATTTTTTAGTATTGACACTGGTTGTTGTGTACTTACTTTAGGTGTAGCTACCTGTAGTTGTGTATTTCCTTTTGGTATAGTTAATTATTGAATGTAACCTGCTTGTCCTATCTGTTGTTGCTCATATTGATAGTTACTCCCAACCTGGCTATTCTGATGGTTACTCACAGCTTGGCTACTCTGTACAATATGCCTTGTATCTTCTCCCCCAGAAAATGAGCTATCCCCTGTTCCTTCTGTTTCACTATCAGAGAATTAAATATGCCTTCCACTTCTGCCTCTTCCCCTATTCCTATGACCTCTACCTCTGCCTCTGTTGCCAAAATTATTCCTTTGATTAAAATCCCCGTCTGGTTTGAAATCTCTCTTTTCTGTTCAAGATATAGACCATGTTATTTGTATAATCTGACTGGTCCCTAACAAATTTTGAATGCTTCCTATCTAATAATACCTTTTTGGCTTCAGCCACAACATCTTGCAGGGTTTGGTCAAATACAGGGTAATTAACATGTTCACTCCTAATATTCAATTCATCTTGTATGAGAGTAATCACATTTTTTACACTAAGCAGTTGGTTTGTCTTATACTGTATCAATAGTTGCATCAACCTGAACGAACAATCAGATAAAACATCATTCCACTGATAAATAAAAACTCTGTCATCTGTCAAAAATGTAGGATATTTGTTTAACCGTAAACCTCTAGGTCTAATATTGAGTTTAGTGTAATGTTCCAATGTCCAAAAGTCCCATTTCAATTTATTTTCTCGTATTAAATTAGACTCCATTTCCTCAAATAATGCAGAAAGTGTATGCTTAGATCTGTCCATAGAAAATATGGTTTCACACTCAGGGTTAATATCATCCCTTTCCTGTGCACTCCTTAAAGAAAAGAAAGTTAAGGGTCTTACTGCAACCTCCATTTGTGCCTCCATAGTTCAGGACAGAACAAAATGATTGCCTCCTTAATGTGTCTCTGCTGTTTAGGTAAGCGTTACCCCAACGCTAGTGTAATAAACAAATATTCAACCAGAATTAAACGGCAAATTACGTTGGTGGCAAAAGCGGGTATTTATTATATACCAAATCTGGCCTGTAGCCCAAGCAGTGGTAAGTGTTGGAAGCGTGTGTTTATTGTATTGATTTAAGTTCCATAATGAGAGTGAAAGTTTTCTAATGATTTATTGTTTGTGACTACATATAGTAGCCAATATTCCAATATTTGCAATATAATAAGGAAACATCTCCCTCTTCTAAGAGCCGATGATGGTTTAGCGGATATCAATGTTAAGGATTGCAGATTTGCATATAAAAAGAATATGAGCATAGGAAATATGGTTTCTCCCACGAAACTACCTAGTAAGGAATTGATACAAGATTCATCTTGGTTGACATCAAGAGGCATGTATAAATGTCATTACACTAACTGTGTAGCCTGTGCAAAAGTAGACACGGGGTAAGCTTTACTTCTACCCACACAGGACAAGAGTACCAAAAACACATGTGTATGAACTGCAGGTCCACGTTCATTATTTATCTTATAACTTGCAGAGACTGTCAGAAACAGTATGTAGGGCTCACAATTAGAGAGGTTAGAACTAGGATAAGGGAACATCTTTCATCAATAAAAATTTGGTTGGCCAGCACACCATTAGTACAACATTTTGTCACGGTTCACAATAAAGATACCAGCAGTTTTTCATGGACTGCTATAGAGAGAATTCTTCCACAAAAGAATGGTGGGGATAGAGAAACAATCCTAGGTAGACAGAAAGTATTTTGGATTTTTAAGTTAAAAACCAGGATCCCAAATGGTTTTAACTCTGACTATGATCTCATGAATTTCTGGCAATGATAGACAAGATCAATTATTGTCCTAGACTTCTTTCCACTTCCTACTACTTTCTATCTTAACTTATTTTTTATTTTTTATTTTTACTTTGTCTAATTAGACAAGGAAAAGAATGTTTGTTTAAATCCAGACTTCAGGGGTGCCTACTGGGTTCTCAATATATCTACTACCAGAGATAATGTCCAATAGAAATTTCAATGATTAAATATGTGCTTTGAATAGCACTGGAATAGCTTAGGGAAAAGAAAAACCTAAATTAGAATAATTAAAAAACTAGATTTTTAATAAACCAGAACTAAAATCCCAATTATACTGATAAAAGACCCATTCCCTAGGACAGGAGAAATTGGCAGATATAGTTTATCTAAATAGATTACAAATAGAGTAGGGCAATAAAGTGTTATAATTATATCCTTTATCGTTGCCTATGTCTAAAAATAGGGTTCTTAGTATAAGCCAGTATATCTTTGTTGCACATAGAATAAGGGAAGTAAAGGGTTAAGTACCTGCAACATGTATAAGCCTACAAGTGTTATATATTTGACAATTAGGTTGTAACCAATAGGATTTGTCTGCTTCTTTTAAAAGTGTCAATTTTATTGTACTGGACAGCAGCTTATGAGGACGGCTTTCTGAGCCGAAACATGTAAGGCTGTTGCTTACAGACAGTCCTAATTTTATTTGTTTGTGCCTTAACTTTGGAAAAGGAATTTTAATGACACCAAGGTGTTAAGAATAAAGTAAGAATTTTTTACTCTACCCGGTGCCGGTGCTCCTATTTTTTACCTTGAGCTATTACTGAACATTACCCACAGTGAGCACGGCAACTTCTGGGGTTTAGAAGCGAGTTCAGGACTATCCTATCCAGTATGCAGTTCCGGAACGAGCAGAGGTGAGCTGACGTCATCGGACGCATCAGAGGCGTAACCGCGCCCCCTATTGCTACGAGCTGAGGAGGGTATGGCAGGCTGAATGGAGGACGGAGAACGCTGAGGAGTACAAGAAAGTACCGGCTAAGATCCAGGAGAGGATTAATGCAGCGTAAGACCCACAGCCTCTACCCAGGGACCGGCCGGCTGACACAGGGGGCACGGTAAGAGAACTTTCACTCTCATTATGGAACTTAAATCAATACAATAAACACACGCTTCCAACACTTACCACTGCTTGGGCTACAGGCCAGAATTAAACAAACGTAATTTGCTGTTTAATTCCGGTTGAATATTTGTTTATTACGCGTTGGGGTAACGCTTACCTAAACAGCAGAGACACATTGAGGAGGCAATCATTTTGTTCTGTCCTGAACTATGGAGGCACAAATGGAGGTTGCAGTAAGACCCTTAACTTTCTTTTCTTTAAGGAGTGCACAGGAAAGGGATGATATTAACCCTGAGTGTGAAACCATATTTTCTATGGACAGATCTAAGCATACACTTTCTGCATTATTTGAGGTAATGGAGTCTAATTTAATACGAGAAAATAAATTGAAATGGGACATTTGGACATTGGAACATTACACTAAACTCAATATTATACCTAGAGGTTTACGGTTAAACAAATATCCTACATTTTTGACAGATGACAGAGTTTTTATTAATCAGTGGAATGATGTTTTATCTGATTGTTCGTTCAGGTTGATGCAACTATTAATACAGTATAAGACAAACCAACTGCTTAGTGTAAAAAATGTGATTACTCTCATACAAGATGAATTGAATATTAGGAGTGAACATGTTAATTACCCTGTATTTGACCAAACCCTGCAAGATGTTGTGGCTGAAGCCAAAAAAGGTATTATTAGATAGGAAGCATTCAAAATTTGTTAGGGACCAGTCAGATTATACAAATAACATGGTCTATATCTGGAACAGAAAAGAGAGATTTCAAACCAGACGGGATTTTAATCAAAGGAATAATTTTGGCAACAGAGGCAGAGGTAGAGGTCGTAGGAATAGGGGAAGAGGCAGAAGTGGAAGGCATATTCAATTCTCTGATAGTGAAACAGAAGGAACAGGGGATAGCTCATTTTCTGGGGGAGAAGAAGATACAAGGCATATTGTACAGAGTAGCCAAGCTGTGAGTAACCATCAGAATAGCCAGGTTGGGAGTAACTATCAATATGAGCAACAACAGATAGGACAAGCAGGTTACATTCAACAATTAACTATACCAAAAGGAAATACACAACTACAGGTAGCTACACCTAAAGTAAGTACACAACAACCAGTGTCAATACTAAAAAACACCCAGAAAGGTTCTAAATCAAAGTACAGCACATCAGTATTAGGACCAGCATCTGGTGGAGGTAATCGGATTAATAATCCAGACAACATTGAGAGATCTGAAATGAATCAGGTTTTTTGCATCACCCAGCCCAAACAAGACGGGGAGGGGGCGCGAGATACCACAGGATCAACAAGAGGAAGGTATCCACTCAACGCAACAGAGACAAACACATTACCAGTAGCAGATGTCACGAATAGATCTTCCATTACCAATGTTATTAATCTATCAGCTTATACCCTGAATGATATGGAATTGAAGTTGTTGGGATTGGGCTTGGGCTTTGTTCCCACCAGTTCATTTAATCTATTTGACACGTTACTGGATGTGAATAAGCTGATTTGAAAACTAACCTTAAAAAAGCACTTTTCTGTGAATAAACATATTTCCAATGAATCCCAGCCATATGAGAGCATGGTTGTTCAGCCTAGCATTGTAACTGGTAGGGATGCAAGTGAATCAGATTTTCAGCATCTATGTGACTTGAATACATTGGAAACTTTAGCAGAAGAAAGTGTTGGGGATGGGTCTATCTCAGGTTTTAATTCTATCTCTAATTCTATCTCCAATTCTGGGTCTATCTCAGGTTCTAATTCTATCTCTAATTCTGAATCATTATCGTGTACTCCCAAATTTAAGAAAAAGTCCACTTTCTACCCGATACAGAGCAGAGGGAATATAATAGAAAATTTTCAAAATAGGGTGGAACATGATCTTACAAAGTTATATTATACTCAGACCAATATCAAATATAATTTAACATACAATGAAAAGGAAGCATTGAAGAATTTGGCACAAAATAAAGATTTGGTAATAAGTGCCGCAGATAAAGGAGGCACAGTAGTGGTTCAGAATAGAGACGACTTTGTTAATGAAGCTCTTAGACAGTTGAATAATCCATTAAACTACAGGACACTAACTAATGATCCCACTAATATCTTTAATAAGAAGCTAAGAGACTTAGTTGATGATGGTGTGGAAATGGGCTTCATTGATTTAGATACAAGTGAGTACTTATTGGTCACCAATCCAAAGATACCTACATTTAACCATCTCCCTAAAGTACATAAGAGTACAGAGAATGTGGTAGGAAGGCCTATAGTAAGTGGAATAGGGTCATTTTCAGAACACCTGTCAGAATGGCTAGACAAAATCTTACAACCAATGGTACTAGATCTATGGAGCCATGTAAAAGACACGAAACATATATTGCAGATAGTTTCGGATATAGAGTGGAGTGACAAGTTCACTTGGTTAACAGTAGATGTCCAATCACTCTATTCCTCAATACCACATGAATGTGGACTACAAGCAATAGCTTTCTTTATGAAAAAGTACTATGGTAACAATCCAGATTACTGTGAGTTTGTCGTAAGAGTCACAGATTTCCTTCTGAAACATAACTATTTCTCTTTTGAGGGGGTTTTCTATCTTCAGATATGCGGCACCACTATGGGGGCAAAATTTGCGCCCTCATATGCCAACCTATTCTTGGGTTGGTGGGAGCGGTGCAGCATATTTGGAGATGGAAACCCCTGCAGGGAGAATATAGTAGTATACAAACGTTTCATAGATGATCTGCTTTTTATTTGGCAAGGAGACCAAGAAGAAATGGAAATGTTTGTAGGAGGTTTAAATACCAACAATGTAGGTTTGAAATTCACTTCAGAACATGTCAGAAAACAGATCAATTACCTAGATGTCACTCTTAGTGGAACCAATGGGGAACTTGTAAAATCAACATTATATAGAAAACCCATAGCTGGAAATACATTGTTACATGCATCCAGCTGTCACCCAGTAAGTACATTCAGAGGGATAGCAAAAGGACAATGCACACGATTGAAACAAAATTGCTCAGATGATAACAGTTATCATGAACAGTCTACTCTACTAACAGAGAGGTTAGAACAGAGGGGATATCAGAAAAGACTTATAGAATCGGCCAAGCAATCAGTAATGAAATTGAATCGAAATGACTTATTAGACAAAGAGAGGAGGGGCAAAGAAAGGAGAGCTCAATCTAATGATTTATTGTTTGTGACTACATATAGTAGCCAATATTCCAATATTTGCAATATAATAAGGAAACATCTCCCTCTTCTAAGAGCCGATGATGGTTTAGCGGATATCAATGTTAAGGATTGCAGATTTGCATATAAAAAGAATATGAGCATAGGAAATATGGTTTCTCCCACGAAACTACCTAGTAAGGAATTGATACAAGATTCATCTTGGTTGACATCAAGAGGCATGTATAAATGTCATTACACTAACTGTGTAGCCTGTGCAAAAGTAGACACAGGGGTAAGCTTTACTTCTACCCACACAGGACAAGAGTACCAAAAACACATGTGTATTAACTGCAGGTCCACGTTCATTATTTATCTTATAACTTGCAGAGACTGTCAGAAACAGTATGTAGGGCTCACAATTAGAGAGGTTAGAACTAGGATAAGGGAATATCTTTCATCAATAAAAATTGGGTTGGCCAGCACACCATTAGTACAACATTTTGTCACGGTTCACAATAAAGATACCAGCAGTTTTTCATGGACTGCTATAGAGAGAATTCTTCCACAAAAGAATGGTGGGGATAGAGAAACAATCCTATGTAGACAGGAAGTATTTTGGATTTTTAAGTTAAACAGGATCCCAAATGGTTTTAACTCTGACTATGATCTCATGAATTTCTGGCAATGATAGACAAGATCAATTATTGTCCTAGACTTCTTTCCACTTCCTACTTCTTTCTATCTTAACTTAATTTTTATTTTTTATTTTTACTTTGTCTAATTAGACAAGGAAAAGAATGTTTGTTTAAATCCAGACTTCAGGGGTGCCTACTGAGTTCTCAATATATCTACTACCAGAGATAATGTCCAATAGAAATTTCAATGATTAAATATGTGCTTTGAATAGCACTGGAATAGCTTAGGGAAAAGAAAAACCTAAATTAGAATAATTAAGAAACTAGATTTTTAATAAACCAAAACTAAAATCCCAATTATACTGATAAAAGACCCATTCCCTAGGCCAGGAGAAATTGGCAGATATAGTTTATCTAAATGGATTACAAATAGAGTAGGGCAATAAAGTGTTATAATTATATCCTTTATCGTTGCCTATGTCTAAAAATAGGGTTCTTAGTATAAACCAGTATATCTTTGTTGCACATAGAATAAGGGAAGTAAAGGGTTAAGTACCTGCAACATGTATAAGCCTTCAAGTGTTATATATTTGACAATTAGGTTGTAACCAATAGGATTTGTCTGCTTCTTTTAAAAGTGTCAATTTTATTGTACTGGACAGCAGCTTATGAGGACGGCTTTCTGAGCCGAAACATGTAAGGCTGTTGCTTACAGACAGTCCTAATTTTATTTGTTTGTGCCTTAACTTTGGAAAAATAATTTTAATGACAACAAGGTGTTAAGAATAAAGTAAGAATTTTTTACTCTACCCGGTGCCGGTGCTCCTATTTTTTACCTTGAGCTATATTGACAGTTGTTAACAATAGTAAGTAGAAGTCTCTGAAGCTATACTTTAAATTACTAAAGGTCTTAGGCTGAAAACTGCGAGTGGCTGTGTACCTGTGCAGAGACCTTAAACCATTTTGTGTATTCAGAGGCAGCTACGCTCTTTCTCTCTCTACTCAGTACAATTAGTGGATAGGCAATTTTTCTTTTTTTTTCTTTTCTTCTATAGTGGTTGAATAGAGAGCTAAGTTGTTAAAATTCCATTTTTTTTATATAAGATGTGCACTATACTGTTACTGGCATGAACATTTAAGCACGCTACACAAACGCAGGTTGTTTTCACTATCACATTATTTATATTTTTTATTTTCTTTTTTTCTTATAAATTAATGTAAAGTCACATTCACTTCCTTTTAAAACAAACAAAAACAAAAAAAAAAAAAAAATTCTTTTCAATGAAGATTCTCTCATAAGAGAAGAACTCGTAATTCTACTTTTTGGTAGGGTGTATTCCCTCTAAAGACATTTTGTTCTCTGTAGACACCCCTTTTTCTTTTCCTTATCCCTTCCCTCATACACACTAAGAAACACAAGGAAAGATTTCTCCTCACACATAGCACTACTTCCCAGATCATGCCTGCTAAAATTAAGGACAGAAAGCCCCATACATCTGATGTCACAATTGAGAGCCCTAATGAGGGAATAAATCTGAAAACAGATCTTCAACTGCTAGTCAATCAACTTTCTGATATATTTTTGCCCCAATTTGAATTGCTTAAAAATCAAATGTCCAGTTTATCACTAGAGTTAAGACAATTCGCCAATAGACTTACAGAGGCAGTTATTGAAGACATATCTAATAACCACTCACAGAAAATTTTAGACCAAGAAAATAAAATTATGGTTATGACCTCAAGGATAGATGACCTTGAAGACCGCTCAAGGCTGAATAATCTGAAAATAATAGGCCTCCCCGAGATAGAGGAATTCAAAGATTTACTACAAGTTGCAACAATTACACTTCCCCAAGCTTTAGGTATGGAACACCAGAGGTTACCATTAGTGGTGGAAAGAGCACATAGGCTGGGACCTCCTAGAAGCAGAGCCGCTGGAAAAAACATCCACAGACCAATTCTAGTAAAATTCTTACATTTTCAAGATAAAATGAATATCCTGCGATTATATAGAAAAGATGAGAATTTCCATATAGGGGAAAACAAAATCTTATTGTTTCAAGACTATTCCAGCAACACTGCTTCTAGGATGAAAGAGATGGCCCCTTTTTGCACTAAGCTAATCCATGGCGGATATGTAGCAAAATTATTGTACCCTGCAAGAATCCTTATAGAGGAGAAAGAGGGCACAGTCAAACTAGATAACATACAAGAAGTTAAAGTCTATTTTAAAGAACATAAACTGTCACTCATTTGAGAAATTTGCATAATAAAATTGAGAAGAAACTACAACTCCCTGAGGAGTTGACTTACATGGGACAAAAACAAAAGAACCAAGCAATATTGTATTTTACTTTGACTGAGAAGGTTTTTTTGTGTATATGTTTTTTTTGGATGGATAGTATGGTGTGGTATGGTTTTTTTTGTTTTTTTTGTTTTTGCGGGGGGGGGGGGGGGGGGTTCTCTCCTCTCCCATCCCCTCCCCTCCAGATGAATATAATATGTCTTTTCAATGAAGGGAAATATTAGGTGCCTATCCTGGAATGTGGGTGGCATCACCTCCCCAATCAAAAGGAAAGCTTTAATCAAACAGCTAGGTAAATACAATCCTGATATAGCCCTAATAGAAGAAACACATTTTAAAGCGGAGGAAGCTGTTAAACTTAAAAGTAAATGGATTTCCAAAAGGAAAAATGGAGTAGCCTTTTTGATAAACAAAAAATTATCATACAATATTATTAATACAATTTTAGACCCCCAAGAGAGGTGGGTAGTTCTGGAATTACAAGTGAGTGGGTTCAAGTTGTTAATCTGTAATGTTTATAGTCCTAATAAAACGGGACCCAGTTTCTGGAATAATCTAGTCTACTTGCAGGCGATTTCAATTTGATACCGACAGAAGCATAAGATAAATTTAGCCCCAAAAATTCTGCCTTCTCTAAACAGAAGGCAAAAATATTTAAACAAGTATGTAAGAATTTGAAACTCCACGATATTTGGTGTTTACAATATCCAGACTTGAAATCCTTTACTTGCGATTCTAAATCACATGGCTCTCTATCCAGGATAGATATTTTTCTAATATTGTCATGATCCAGTGTACATGCGCTCAGGACACAGACCCTCAGGGCAGTGGTAGGGATTTGAAGACACCGACCCCTGACCCGGGGAAGAGTATCCTGGACGTGGATAGATGATATTCTGTGATTCATAGTTGCTAGAAGTTATTGTAGAATAAATGGAGAGTGCAACATTTGTATACAATATATTCTGACTTCACTGTGACTTATAGTTACTTGTCATGACTGCTTATGTTCTTTTCTCTATCCTTTGCATAGCTGTGTCTTTTCACACTTACATAACTCCTCCCCATTAGGCAGTTTAAATTCCCCTCCTACTCATACCAAATTGCTTGATTGTTGAATCCAGCTTCTCACCCAAAAATCCTTGCAACCACTATTCTTGGAGACAGACGCCGCACACAACGCTGCAGCACTCAGGACCGGAACCGGCAAGCAGTGACGTCACACGCCATCGCACACGCTGCCTGTATACACAGCCTGCAGGGGAACTACTCTCATTCCGGGACACCGCTCACCCATTACTTTAGGAGTAGAAAGTACAAATTGTGCTCCCATCATTTTGATATCGGTAAGTTCCGATAACTAGTTTAGATTGTTTTTTTCCCTGACATGTGTCTCACTTTTAGATAGATAGGTTGCTTACTTATTCAACACCTTACCTTTACGCCTGAATTACCTTTGTTGTCTGTATTTTATTCAAAGGCAACTCTTATGCATTTTTCCTAAGTCTTTGCCTAAGTTATACATACTACTAGATTGTGCTGACAAATAATCTACAGAAACTAGCTCCTAGAGTTTTCTACCTTGCAATTGCATCTATTTAATTATATTGTGGGAACCAGTTTGTCAATACTGAGTGGGGCTATTCGCTCTATGGTCTCAGCCATTGACACACTTATCCTTAAATCAAAAGTGCTCAGTATCACACGATTCTGTCTTTTGCTGCCTCCATATACCTAGACAGAATCGCAGGTACACTCACAACATTCTAAATCTGCAGTTGAGGTCCTAAAATCCCTTCTCTCCTTCACAGGGGTGAGATTAAATTCCACAGGCTGACATTACTTAATAGGAGTAGCTGCAGGATTTAATGAGAGAAAAATATAGCAATGTGGAATGTTCAGGCTTTAGAGTAAACTGGTAGAAGATTGACACTTAGACGCAAACTAAGGTTTGTTGCAGGTTCACAGTACATAATATTATATATAGCAGTATGTCAGTAATAAGCAGAGCAGCACAGGTTTAGTCAAGTTGAAAGTTTAAGGCATCAATTACTCTTTGTGCATATATTGGAGAATCACATGAAAGCTTTTAACACATAGATGCAGAGTTCTGAATATGTTAACATATTTGTAGAAGGATATTTCAGCTATGACAACTTGTTGCAGAGAATAGTTATGAAGTTCTCAGTAAGTTGCTGTTGTTATAATTAGAGAGTGATGATAACCAAAAGTATACTTGATTTATAATAAAGTTCAGAGTTTAAGTAGCAGTGTCCAGGTAACAAAATGGAATTATTTGGATACTTGCGATTTGATGATTTTAAGCATAGGACATAGGAAAGGCTGTAGCCTGAATAACTTGGTTGAATTCATGCAGGAAACAGTCACAGACCTCTGTTCAGGATCACAACTTCAAAGTTAATGCAAAGCACATTAGGCCTGAGAAGACTTAAAAAGAAGGTGAGGAAATCAGGTGCATGAATGATTAATCAGGCAGGCAAGCTGAATGCAAATACTGCCCAAACCAGCATGATTGTCAGAAGCAGGGAAGGCAGTCTTAAAGGGACAGTGATATTAGGCTGAGATATGTTACAACTATCAAGTTCAATAATCAAATTAGAAGTCAAGGCAAATATACATGATATCATTATCTCTGATCATGCAATTATTTCAGTAGATATGTATCTACAATCAAGTCAGAGAAATCAAAGGAATAATTTTTTTTCCCAAAAATTTCTAGTAAATAATACAGAATTTGGTAACTGGTTAAAATTTAAATGGAACATATAGAGAAAGAACAGACATTTTTTTGGGAAACTGTCAAAGCTTATCTAAGAGGGGAGATTAAAGGCTATATGATATCTAAAAAAAGAAAGTTGCAGGAGAGGGAAATTCAGTTATCCAAGCGAGTTCAGAATTCATTCCGTAAATATATTAATAAGCCCTCCAAGCGGTCTAGGGATAACTATAAAATGGCTAAAACGGAAAGGGATATTTTTATTAAACAGAAGGTATCTTGGGAAGAACTAAAGATAAGTGCTATATACAAAGGCCAATATGGTAAGTCGGCTAAATTCCTATCCAGACTGGATAAAGCCAGGAAAAAAACTAATGTTATAGAAGCAATTAATGATGGGACAGATAGAGTTACAGACCAAATTAAAATTAAAAATGTTTCCTTAGAATACTATCAAAAGCTATACTCTGCTAAAGAAGTTAATATGGACAATAAGAATGGCTTTTGGCATAAGATCATGCCTCCTAAGATGATATGAGATTTGCTTGATGCCTTAAATAGACCTATAACCAGGGAGGAGGTTTTGGAAGCCGTAAACAATGCTAAGTGTAATAATGTAATAATGTAATAATAAAGCTGAAATATATAAAATACTCTAAATAGAGCTGGTAGACGTCTTAGTTCAAATGTTTAATGGCTACTATATTAATGGTCAAACTATGTCGAAATATTTTTCTGAGTCTATTATATAATTGATTCTGAAAAAAGGCAAAAATCCGCTAGATCCTAAGTCCTATAGACCTATCTCATTACTTAACACAGATTACAAGCTATTAACACACATTATTTCTAATCGCCTGAAATCATGCCTTGAAGAGCCCATTATCCACGCAGATCAATCAGGCTTTATGTTTAATAGAGAGTGTGCTAAATTTTTATGGAGTAACAGGAGACATTCGCTATCTACAGTAAAACTAGCACTTAGACCAGAAGATGGCGGTCTGTCTCTCCCAGATATTAAAAAATATAATATTGCTACCTTAGCACGCTTTGCATTTGATTGGATAACGGAAGCTAACTATCTCACACTTCTACCAATGGAGGAGGAATTGTCTGCTCCATATTCTTTGAAAGCTTTGCTTCATTGTCCGACGTCACAATTGCCAAACCATATCAAAAAAATGAATATAATACGAAATACCATTGAAGCATGGCAAAAACTGAATATAATGCTAGAAGTAAACTTCGAAATTTCTCCATATCTCCCGATACAAGGTAACCCAAAATTTATTCCTGGCTTATCTTGCGAGATCTACAATATTTGGATGCAAAAAGGTCTGTTTTATGTACATCAATGTTTAAGTAACTTGCTACAAATAAGATATTTCGAAGATATTGCCAGAGAATTTAGCTTATCAAATAACAATTTCTTTGCTTACTTGCAGATTAGGCATTTTATAACGGGAATTAAAAAATTAAATTCAGAACTGGCTGGATGGGGGGAAATTAAATCCTATATAGTGAGTTATAAAGCTGGTAATCATAGTATAGCCTTGTTATATAAAATCATGCTGGCAAAACAGGGTCAGCTAATAACCAATCAACTTTATTTTATGATTTCTTCTATGATAAGTGCTTCTAAGCATTCTGAAGCCCAATTCCTCTCAGAGTACAGTGTTTATCAGAGGGATGTGAAGAGAGTATCGCCTATTGATTTTATGGTTTCCCTTGCGGGAAATCTTTTCAAGGGTTCTCTGTTATCAGTCGTAGGGATTCATCTCCTACCTCCCTTTTCAGATCGACGATATACTCTTATATACCATTACCTCTGTTGATAGTCTTCAGTACTAGTTTGGTTATCTGCTATATGTGGATGGGCGTCTTTCGTTAAGTATGTATCATTATTTAAGACACTCTCAGCTATGGTTTGGCGCTTTATGTATTAATATAAAGTTTTAAATATACAAGATGTATTTTACTTATATTTGCCATGAGTCAGGTCTATGTGTATTTCCCTTTTGCAGTCTAAACAGTTTCAGTATAGGAATCTTGTTGGGAAGTTTATTTAAACTTTTTTCTTACCTGGGGTTCAGTCTTTTTCTAATTTGGCTTTCATTTTTTCACGGGCAATTCTAGGCTCACAAAGGCACAAAATGCTGTTTTTTATTGCGTCATTCTTGGCGCAAAATTTTTTGGCACATAGTTGCGCCTTTGATGGCACAAGTTTCGTCATTTCTTGCGTCTTTGTAGATGCTAAATGTCTTTGTGCAAAATCGCTCTTGTTATGACGCAAATTGTGTCATTTCCTGGTGTTAGTTTTGTGCCAAAAAATGTTATCTTCTTTTTGCTTAATGCGTCATTCTTGGCGCCAAATTTTAGTTATTTTACCCCTCTCCCTCTATTGTTCGCTGTTTTCATGTTCTTTGAAAGCTTTTATGCCTGCTTTTGTTTTTCTCTACTGAAACTGTTACATTGTGGAAATTGAATATTTTGCCTAATGTTATTTTTCTTTTTCTGTCATTTTGCGAGATGTCTCATTCTGATCCTGACTCTGATGTTACTGTAGAAACTATGATGCCCTAGAACACAATTCTACAAAGCTAATTGTGTTCTTTTCATTTTTTAAGCTGTTGTTATTTCTTCAGCTCAATTATGTGGCATTTATTTATCTTGTTTTATCCTAGCAATGTTTCTACATGTACAATAACATTTACTGATTTCTTACATATTCAGTACATGTACTTGATTTAATCTGCAAACATCACATGTTGTTGCTTATATCATAAAAGGTTATGACTCATATTATGCCTTTAAGTAAACTTATCAGGTTTTTTTTTTTTTTTAAATTGTTAAGTTCTAATTAATTTTGTTCTGACCGACAGCATACTTAAGTTTATTCTACTGATGGAGGTTTCTTTGGTTCAAAGGATCCTGTGTCAGACAGTTTGTTAAAAATTCTCCTTATTTTTCATTTGAACATTTTTTGTTCTTTGTTAATTTTTCTGTTTATAGCTTTTAAGGATGTTAATAATCCTTTTCAAATCTGGATTTTAACATTTTTGCTTTGAGGTTTTTTCCTATTCAATATACTATCTGTATTATATTCTAGAGAATGGTTATTCTGATTCCCTTTTGGGACTGTACTACTATTTCTTTTGAAATTGGTACTTGTTTTCAGGATTCTTTAGAATTTGAATATAACCTTAGTAGAGCATATTCACGTACTGTTTATATTTTTAGCTCAGCTTTATCTGTGGCTGACATTACTGTTCTCTCAGCCTTTGTTGAACAGTTAGCATAAACAGTTTCAGATTCTCAAGTATATAACTGTTTATTTACTTTAGATGTATTCATTTAATTATGTTTACTATATCTATTATTATGATTTCAAATATATTCTATTATCTCTCTCTTGTTAGGATAATAATTTATTTGATTTCTATTATCTCCACTATTTCTGGAGGTTTAGAGTTTTTTTCTGCCCCACTTTTTAGCCGGTGATGTAGATCAGTTGGTGAATATCCTGACTACAAACGCTTGTTCTAGATCCAAGGGTCATAGATTCATTTCCTGGCAGGGTTAATACAGCCTTTTGGCCTTTGAGGTCAATTTATTATGTACCATTTATTTGGGTAATAATAACTGTTTTTATCAGCTGCTAATTTGGTTAACTCTGAGTGTAAGCACTGAAGAAGCGTTTTTTGTATCCTTCTGGGAGAAGATTGCTATATAATTACTAGTTATTAGACTGCATGAAGGTGTGGTTCTCAAACCAGTCCTTCTGGTGGGGGGCAGATTAAATTGTTTTTGGATGAACTCAGTCCAAATTCTATATTCTTCTTTGGGTTTGAATAGATTGTTAGAATGAGAACTCCTATGGGAATAATCTTTCTTTCTCAGTACACTCTGTGAATTTTGTTTCAGGGGTAATTATGCCAGTTGTTTTTGCAGGAACAGGATTTGGGTTTCTATTCAATTCAATTCTATTCTGTGTCCCTAAGAAGAAAGGTTTATTCAGTCCATTCTTGGTTCTGAAGACTTTTATATTGTTTTGTTAGAGTCTCAACTTTTAAGTTGGCGATTATAAGGACTATTATGCCTTTCTGTTAAGGTCATTTCATGTCCACTCCATTTTTCAGGATGTTTATCCTCATATTTTATTTCATTCAGATCACTTGTGGATTCTGAGATTTTCTTTTTAAGCTTTACCAATTTGTCGCTTTTCCACTTGGTTTAGTGACAGCTTTATGAATCTTTTCAAAGGTTCTTGGTGCCCTTCTTTCTGTCTTCAGACAGTAGAGTATTGTGGTGCTTCCTTATTTGGATGGTATCTTGGTATTAGTTTAAAACTTTTCTTTTATTAAAGCCGGACAGATAGCTCAGCATGTTATTGCACTGTGGCTAAGCTCTGTAGCAACCTTAGGGTTGCAGGTTTGGTTTCCGGCGAGGTCCATTCAGCCTTTCATCCTTCAGAGGTCGATTAAATGAGCAGTGTCTTCAGTCCCTTACTCCCTTTGGAGTCTTAATTTGGTTCAAGGATTTTGTAGGCTCTTTCTTTTGAGCCTATATTTTCTTTAAAGATTATCTACTTTCTTGGAAAGTATTGTTTCTTTTGGCTATCTCTTCTGCTATAAGAGTTTCTGATTTATCAGCTCTCTCTTCTGTGTCTCCTTATCTGTTTTTTTCATCTAGATAAGTTGTTTTGTGGACTTCTTTTTTCCTACAGTTGTGCATTTGAACAACATTTGTGAAGAAATTGTTGTTCCTTCCTTGTTTTCTAATCCTAAAGAATTCTTTGAGAGTTCTTTACATCCTTTCGATGTTGTAAGAGCTTGTAATTCTTTATCGAGGTTATTAGTATTTCAGAAGACTTCTAGTCTATTTGTTGTTTTTCTGGTTTCAGAAAAGGTTAGAAAGTCTCTGCGATTTCTTTGGCATCCTCGTTAAAGCTTTTGTTTTTCAAGGCTTATTTGGAGGCTGGGTAGGTTCCGCCTCAGAGATTTACAGCTCATTCTGCTAAATTCAGTCGCCATTCCTTGGGCTTTTTCAGAGTGAAGTTTAAGATGATTAAATTTGAAAAGCAGTATTTTGTTCTTCTTTGCATACTTTTGTTGTTTTTACCATTTCAATGTATTTTGCTTTTTCTAAAGAAGTCTTTGGTAAAAAAAAGTTATTCAGGCAGCTGTTTCAGTTTGATTTTACTGCTTTTGATTTAAGTTATTTCAAGGAAAACTTAATTATGGTGTGGATTTAATTTATCAGTGGAAATAGCTGTTGTTTATTTTATCCCTCCCTCTCTAGTGACTCTTCTGTCTTCCACATCTTGGGTATTTCTATCCCATACGTCACTAGCTCATGGACTCTTGCCAATTACATGAAAGAAAACATAGTTTATGTAAGAACTTACCAGATAAATTAATTTATTTCATATTGGCAAGAGTCCATGAGGCCCACCCTTTTTGTGGTGGTTATGTTTTTTTTTTTGTATAAAAGCACAATTATATTTCCAGTTCCTCTTTTTGTATGCTTTTTTACTCCTTGGTGTTATCACCCCACTACTTGGCTATTCGTTAAACTGAATTGTGGGTGTGGTGAGAGGTGTATTTATAGGCATTGAGGTTTGGGAAACTTTGCCTCCTCCTGGTAGGAATGTATATCCCATATGTCACTAACTCATGGACTCTTGCCAATATGAAATAAATTAATTTATCAGGTAATTTCTTACATAAATTATGTTTTTAGCAAAACAAAACCAGTGGCCAATAGGGCTAAAATTGAGAACCAATACAAAACAATAACAGTACATTGCAGTGGTTTTACAGGTTGGATTCTGATCATTTACTATGAAGCGATTCCACTGTACTTCAGAGGGAGTTACAGTCCCTGTACCTGCAGTTCCATTTAAACATATCCCATAGACCTGATATAATGCCTGTTATTGTGGGTGAAGGCACACAACGAAGCCTTCAAATAAATTGCTGGGGTAAGTGTTTATCCAACATCAGTTGGAAGCGGTAATACCTGTAATGTTGCTGCCATTGCGAAATAGCGTAATGATCCTTCACATCGAAGAGCAGCATGATGTGTACCCTGCAGATCTCTGTTGTGAATGCATGCGGGGTTCCAGTATCTTTATTTTCATAGTGGTCATGGAGGTGTCTATCTGTAGTGGTGCGTGTATACCGCGAGTCGACAAAAGCCATTACGTGACTAAAGGTATTGTAGGAGGCCTTCTCCTCCCACCCTGATCCAGGTTCTTTGTTTTGGGCTGAGGTAGTCGCCGAAGGAGCCAACAAAGGTGACAAAGGGCTCTCCCTTATATCTATAAGAGGTTTTGGGACAGATTCTGCCATGTTCGGGCAGCAAGGAGTCTCACTGACCTCTGATATCATAGTCGCTTCTCTCTTTAATAAGGGAGTTAGAATCGTGAGGCTGCTGTCCGTTTCCCATGCGTAAGATGTGGTATTGTATGCTCTGCTCTGCACTGTGGAGGCATATCGATAGTTTACAGAGTTCTTTGGTCGGAAGGGCTGATCCTTTAACTTTACCAAGATGCATAGATCCGTACAGGATGATAAAAGTCGATCTAGCCTAGGCAAGAGCATGATCTTTAGGTCAGTTAGAATGCGGGAGGTAGTGTTTGGTTCTTTAGTTTCCATTGCTGAAAAGCCTAGAGGCTTAATTTAACTTTTATGCCCTCTCAGTAGCCAGGAGTTGGACCATTCTGAGCCTAATAGTTTCCCGGGAACACTTATTGCCAAGGGAGGTCTGGATGGCTTAAGATTCGGCCACAAATCTTCTATACACAGATATTATTCACTGAGCAATGTGAATCAGAGGCCATCTTGGTGAGCCGCCCACCAGAAGTCTGGTGGCTACATTTAGACACCAATTAGCAAGCGGTACCTAGGTTCTGAACCAAAAGTGGGCCAGCTCCTAAAGGGACACTGAACCCAATTTTTTTCTTTTGTGATTCAGATAGAGTATGCAATTTTAAGCAACTTTCTAATTTACTCCTACTATCAATTTTTCTTCATTCTCTTGCTATCTTTACTTGAAAAAGAAGGCATTTAAGCTTTTTTTTGGTTCAGACTCTGGACAGCACTTTTTATTGGTGAATGAATTTATCCATCAATCAGCAAGGACAACCCAGGTTGTTAACAAAAAATGGGCCGGCATCTAAACTTACATTCTTGCATTTCAAATAAAGATACAAAGAGAATGAAGAAAATTTGATAATAGGAGTAAATTAGAAAGTTGCTTAAAATTGCAGGCTCTATCTGAACCACGAAAGAAAAGATACCTAGAGAAGGAATACAAATTAATAATCGGAGTAAAATAGAAAGTTGATTAAAATTGCTGCTCTATCTGAATCATGAAAGTTTAATTTTGACTAGACTGTCCCTTTTTAATTGAGCACACAACTTATAATTGAGATGCACATCAATAAATTTCAATATTGAAAAAGCATTTTTCAAATCTAAATATATTCACAAAAAATGCTTCTTGTAAAAGTTATGACTATTCCAAACTTTGCTCGCGCAAGGAGCATATGTAGAATGGCCCTCATTCAAAAACACACACACGCAAGCACGCACACACGCTCTCTGAGCTGAAATGGTGTTTGAATAGGGTATACAGGGCACAGTAAAAGCTCTTACTCAGAATGTAATAACTTTCGCTAAAAGCATTTTTATTTGTGTATTACAAAACCACTGTTCTACAACTTTTAAAATGCATTTACATTTTAAGCCCTTTTTAAAACTTATGCTATGCTTTTTGAAACCCAGTTACTATTTGGTAAATCTCTCAATCTTTATGCCCACTTTTCTCATCTCTACACACATTTATATCATCACATTACCCAAGTACACTCATTAGCAATCAAATTTGAATAATATTTATTTAATGCATAAACAAGTAATTTGAATCACATATTCACTATTCCAATTTTTTCCTGACAGGATCTTCATTCACGTCACAAATTAATCACATAGACTTCCTAAGGTTGATCATGATCACTCAACTCACATTATATAATTTATAATTCACGCTTAAATAATTACAAATGTGCGAATATAGTGTTGCATAATTTATTAAATATTCACCCTGATTGTGACATAGATACCAACGGATTATAACCATATCATACTAATTTTAAAATAATAACTAATAATAAATTACAATAACAATGGACTTACAAGTACACTTCATTGATGGAATACATATTGATGGAATATATAGAATATACACTGGATACCAGGAGATATTTGTGTATGGATATACTGGAAATCAAAATATATTGAACAGCATAATATATTCATGTAGTAGATATCATAGGAAATTGATATTAAAATAGGAGTGTAATGAACATACACAGGACGGTATAATAAAACTGCAATAGAATATACACTGGATACCAGGAGATATTTGTGTATGGATATAATCAAAATATACTGAACATCATAATACATTCATGTAGTTGATATCATAGGAAATTGATATTAAAATACGACTAAAGAATATACACTGGATGGTATAATAAGACTGCAATGAATATATACTGGACATCAGAATAAATTTTTGTATCTATCATTACAGTGAGTTGATAGAAAAATAGTACTGCAAAAATGAAATAGAGACAGATTGTAGGCTATTTATTAATGATCCACAATACCTACCTCAAAACATCATAATATATTTGTGTATCTATCATTACAGCGAGTTGACACGAAAAATGTACTGCAAAAAAAATGATAGAGACACACTGTAGGCTATTTATTGATGACCTATAATATCTACCTCAAGACATCAGAATATACTCGTGTATTTATCATTACAGTGATTAGATAGAAAAATAGTACTGTAAAAATTATATAGCGACACATTGTAGGTTATGCATTGATGATCCCTACAATACCTTCTTCAGAAAGACACATTGTAGGCTGTTTATTGACGATCCATAATATCTACCTAAAAGATCTGTATTGACAAAAACCGATACAAGCATAGTCAGCAAAAAGAACATAGAACGATGACATGAGACTACAACACCCAGAATGCCAGCTACATAGGTCATTTGTTGACGTATGTTAAAAGGGGCGTGGTCACGTAAAGAGATACTTTAAATAGAGGCGCTCAAGGATATACTCGCGATACCCTTTGAAAAAGCCGTGATATACGGCGAAACATGTCAGGGACTTGTTAGGAGTTGTTGGGAACTCCCTTTTTAAATTGGCCGCAATATTGACTTAATAACGCTACAAATAATGATATTGATTTGTGCATAACAGAATGTTATAGGAGGTGGCAACTGAATATAATAGAGGAATACTAACTTACATACTTATCAGACATAGTGGCTAATACCTGTTCAATAGAAGTACCGGTATATGACTAGAATTTAACTTAATGAAGCAGCATCAGCCTTGACGTTAAAAACAACTATTTAATATATCGGTAATTTAGCTGGTGGGAACTCGGCTTCTGCAATAACATTTTAGTGCAATATAGTAATATTACCTGCAGAAGGAACCGAGCGTATAAAGCAACACTGACTACTTTAGTTGCTTAATATATGTGTAGCACTTAAAGGGACAGTCTACACCTAAAACAACGTTACCCCATCCATTAGATAAAGTTCAGATTTTGTTTGCTCACCCCTGTAACCATATCGAGACTTTTACACATCCAGAGTTATTCTCTCTGAAAAGTTATATTCTCACTGTTAGAAATGGCCGCTCCGATCCGCCCACTCAATACGTCACCCACTCTCTTAGTTTACATCGTCCAATAAAAAACTGATCACTGATTAAAAAACTGTATCGCGCATTCATTGCTTCGCGCATGCGCAACTTAACTGGGAACCAAGTATCCGGAACCAAAGTTTTGATCTATGTTTTTAACGCTATGAATTCACAGAAGTACCAGTGTTTATTTATTGTAAGTTACCCGTTCTGCGTGTGCAGAGATAACAAATACCGACTTCCGGTTTTGAACTGTGGATAATTGCGCATGCGTTTTAGGGTCTAATGAGGTCACTGTTCAGTCCGTGCACAAGTGTTATAGGGAAAGATCAGGACTCGAGAAGACAGGAGGAGAAGCTAATGGGAGGAGTTAAACGGCCATGTTTGAATCAAGGAATAAAAACTATTTTTCTGAAAATGTGGGTAAGCGGATACACGAAAATAGGGATCCAGGGTATCAATAGAATTGTAATCATGAGATCGTAACTATGGGGTAACGTTGTTTTAGGTGTAGACTGTCCCTTCAACATAATCTGGTGAAACCTAAAGATTATAACTTATCCTTCAGCTAACAAAAACTGAATCAAACAGTGCTTTCAGGGTGAGGCAATTAAACCGAACAAAACAATACCTGCACAATGCAGTAAACAAGTGGAGCACAATTTAACTATTTAACATAACATACACAGATATTACTTTTATTTTTATTGCAATTCAGTATAATACATTAATTGTAATCCTAGTTACAACTTCAAAATCTATTACTGTTAAAATCAAAGAAACAGCGATTTCATTGCAGTATACTATATCTTGCAAAAATTGTTACGCATACTCCACAGGCTGAGCACAATATTGTAAGATACAGTTTGAGTGTCATTACTGATACAAATTATTGCAAGCTTCTAAATAATATACATATACATTATCACAAAAAGACAATAAAGAGGTACACAGCTCAAAATTTTTGAACACTGACTTGCCATTTAATCTAATTGGCAACAGTAGAACAAGTGTGACACAGAATATAAGTGAACTGCACTATAATGATCAAACTGTAGCTCCAACTGTGGTCTTAAAAAATACACGTTTTTGTAAAATCTAACAACAAATAAAGTGTTCTAGAATACTCTTAAACCTCCCTAAGTCTCAATTTATCAGAGTTAAAAGAAATAACACAAGCAAAGAACTGGCTGTTATACAGACTGAGGAGATGAGGAACTGTTTTAGCCAGAGAGGCTACCACAACGGAACACTCCAAAGACATATTGATGTAATCAATGATGAAAATACAAATAATAAGACTGAGGAAGAACATGAAGTGGCCAAAATGACTCTGGCCACCACATATGCTGCAGATAAAAATGAGTTTTCTAATATACTCAGAGAATTGGAAGATATTCTGTACAGATGAAATGCTCCCGTTTAAAGGGATTGAGAATCCTAGAGTAGGATACAGACGAGGCAGATCTCTCCAGGATATATTGCAAAAGACTGACCCTATACACTGTTACAGCTCCAAGACATAGCTTTTGAATGTGAGGTTGCTACAAATGTAGCGGCTGCACAACCGTAATGGTATTTTGGTAGGTCAATTTTTCCATCATCCAAGACACAGAAAGAAATATTATCTAAAACATAGAGTGACTTGCACAACAAACTATGTGGTCTATTTGCTGCACTTTCCGTGTAGTTTGTTCTATGTTGGAAAAACTAGTGACAATCTGAGAACTCGGATGGCCAATCACAGCAGTACGATTCGTACAGCCATAAAAAATAAGGTAACCCATCAGCCTGTGGCCCGTCACTTTTTGGAGTGCAGCCACAATGTGGCGGACTTGAGATATACTATAATCGACCATGTACCCCCTCTGTCAATGGGTGGATATCGTAACAAGGTCATGATGCAGAGGGAAGCTAGATGGATTTATGAACTGGATACTTTGAGTCCTAAGGGCCTAACCACAAAAAATGAATGGCACAGCTTTTTGTAACAGTTTAGCCTAGAGGTGTTTCTTTTAAAATCCTCTGAGTATCTTTCTAAGCAATTTTCCTTAGCATTTATTTATAGTTTCAGATAGATGTATGTATTGCTATAGGTTCTTAGGATGCTTTTATTGTTTTCTCATGTTTTTTTCTATGCTGTCGATTCAGGCTCTTTCTAATCTTGTGCGATTGAATGACCCTGTGATGTTCTACTTGTTTATATATTCTACCTCTTTATCCCTCTTTTTGCGTTCATGTTTTTCTTCTATTTTGTTCCCTTCATTTTCTTTTATTTTCCTTTTATTTGTCTCTTGCTATACCCATGATCAATAGCTTTATGCATATGTGCATATCTGTTTTTTTGGATGGTTTAGCTATAATCATGTTGCTCCCTTAAGTTACAGCCTTAGAGTCTGTATATTGCTTATGATTTAGTTGTATTGCTCTATATATTGATTGTATTGCCTGTTCTCCTAGTTACTTTTCTGTAAAGTGGGATGCATGATAGTTTTAGTTATTATGTAAACTTATGTCGCAATTGTTTTTTTTCACAGGAGGTTAGTTATGGTTGGTTGCCGGGCAACGGGCGGCACCTAGCAGTGACGCAAGCATTGCGCGGGGCGACAGCCATGAGAGTTTGTGCACACACACAAGGTGATTAGATTTAATAGACAACATGCCTAGCATATGGTAAGTAGTGTATATCAGTCTTGGTTTGTTATTCTATGTTTGTAAGGTGTGAGGACGGGGGTAAAACCCTGAAACGTCACATCACATATGGATTAAAAATTGATTCTGTTTAAAACTGGAGAGTGCCTGCCTTTGTTGGGGATTATATATATATATAAAACCATTTACATTTGTTTAACACACACCCTTTTTATTTATTTATATATATGTATATGTGTGTGTGTATATATACAGTATATATATATATATATGTACATGTGTGTGTGTGTGTATGTATGTGTATATATATATATATATATATATATATATATATATATATATAAACATTCACAAATGTAAACTTTGCCGAAATATTCAGTATTTGTTTCATTGTAAACTGAATAGTTCAGTAGATAAATATCTGGAAAATCATTTCTCTTGTAAGGTGTATCCAGTCCACGGATCATCCATTACTTGTGGGATATTCTCCTTCCCAACAGGAAGTTGCAAGAGGATCACCCACAGCAAAGCTGCTATATAGCTCCTCCCCTAACTGCCGTATCCAGTCATTCTCTTGTAACTCTCAACAAGCAGGGAGGTAGTAAGAGAGAAGTGGTGTAACGTAGTTGTTTTTTTCTTCAATCAAAAGTTTGTTATTTTTAAATGGTACCGGAGTTGTACTATTTTGTCCCAGGCAGAAAAATAGAAGAAAAATCTGCCTTGCTGTGATTTCTATGATCTTAGCAGGTTGTAACTAAGATCCATTGCTGTTCTCACACATGACTGAAGAGAGAGGTAACTTCAGCGGGGGAATGGCGTGCAGGTTATCCTGCTATGAGGTATGTGCAGTTAAATTTTTTTCTAGAAGATGTGAATGCTAGAAAATGCTGCTGATACCAGATTTATGTAAGGTAAGCCTGAATACAGTGATTTAATAGCGACTGGTATCATGCTTACTTTCTGAGGTAATACTCAAAAACGTTTGCTGGCATGTTTAAACGTTTTTATATATAATTTGGTGATAAAATTTTATTGGGGCCTAGTTTTTTTCCACATGGCTGGCTTAAATTTGCCTAGAAACAGTTTCCTGAGGCTTTCCACTGTGTTACTATGAGTGGGAGGGGCCTAATTTAGCACTTTTTTGCGCAGTAACTTTTACAGACTGAGACATCCAGCTTCCTCCAGGAGTCCCCTGAATGCTATAGGACCTCTCTCAAGGGCTCTTAGGCTTTCCAAAATCGTTTGTTGGGGAAGGTAGGCCCACAGCAAGGCTGTGGCAGTTTGGTGTGCTGTTAAAAAATGTCTATATCGTTTTTTGTATTCGTTTTTTGAACTAAGGGGTTAATCATTCATTTGCAAGTGGGTGCAATGCTCTGTTAGCTTATTATATACACTGTAAAAATTTCGTTTGATTTACTGCTTTTTTTCACTGTTTTTCAAATTCTGACAAAATTTGTTTCTCTTAAAGGCACAGTACCGTTTTTATTTTTTGCTTGTTAACTTGATTTAAAGTGTTTTCCAAGCTTGCTGGTCTCATTGCTAGTCTGTTTAAACATGTCTGACATAGAGGAAACTCCTTGTTCATTATGTTTAGAAGCCATGGTGGAACCCCCTCTTAGAATGTGTACCAAATGTACTGATTTCACTTTAAGTAATAAAGATCATATTCTGTCTTTAAAAAAATTATCACCAGAGGAATCTGACGAGGGGGAAGTTATGCCGACTAACTCGCCCCACGTGTCAGACCCTTTGACTCCCGCTCAAGGGACTCACGCTCTAATGGCGCCAAGTACATCTAGTGCGCCCATAGCGTTTACTTTACAAGACATGGCGGCGGTCATGGATAATACCCTGTCTGCGGTATTATCCAGACTACCTGGCTTTAGAGGAAAGCGAGACAGCTCTGGAGTTAGAAGAAATACAGAGCATACTGCCGCTTTAAGAGCTATGTCTGATACTCCCTCACAATATACAGAAGCTGAGGAAGGAGAGCTTCTGTCTGTGGGTGATGTTTCTGACTCAGGAAAAAAGATTCAACCTGATTCTGATATGTCTACATTTAAATTTAAGCTTGAACACCTCCGCGTGTTGCTCAGGGAGGTTTTAGCTGCTCTGAATGACTGTGATACAATTGCAGTGCCAGAAAAATTGTGTAGATTGGACAAATACTATGCAGTGCCGGTGTGCACTGATGTTTTTCCAATACCTAAAAGGTTTACAGAAATTATTACTAAGGAATGGGATAGACCAGGTGTGCCGTTCTCTCCCCCTCCTATTTTTAAGAAAATGTTTCCAATAGATGCCACCACACGGGACTTATGGCAGACAGTCCCAAGGGTGGAGGGAGCAGTTTCTACCCTAGCTAAGCGTACTACTATCCCTGTCGAGGACAGTTGTGCTTTCTCAGATCCAATGGATAAAAAGTTAGAGGGTTACCTTAAGAAAATGTTTATTCAACAAGGTTTTATTCTACAGCCCCTTGCATGCATTGCCCCAGTCACTGCTGCTGCGGCTTTCTGGTTTGAGTCTCTGGAAGAGGCTTTACAGGTAGAGACCCCATTGGATGACAAACTTGACAAGCTTAGAGCACTTAAGCTAGCCAATTCTTTTGTTTCTGATGCCATTGTTCATTTGACTAAACTAACGGCTAAAAATTCTGGTTTTGCTATTCAAGCGCGCAGGGCGCTATGGCTTAAATCATGGTCAGCTGACGTTACTTCAAAGTCTAAGCTGCTTAACATTCCCTTCAAGGGGCAAACCCTATTCGGGCCTGGTTTGAAGGAGATCATTTCTGATATCACTGGAGGAAAAGGTCATGCCCTTCCTCAGGATAGGTCCAAATCAAGGACCAAACAGACTAATTTTCGTGCCTTTCGAAATTTCAAGGCGAGTACGGCATCAACTTCCTCTAATGCAAAACACGAGGGAACTTTTGCCCAGTCCAAGTCGGTCTGGAGACCTAACCAGACCTGGAACAAAGGTAAGCAGGCCAAAAAGCCTGCTGCTGCCCCTAAGACAGCATGAAGTATCAGCCCCCTATCCGGTAACGGCTCTAGTAGGGGGCAGACTTTCGCTCTTCGCCCAGGCTTGGGCAAGAGATGTCCAGGATCCCTGGACGTTGGAAATTGTATCCCAGGGGTATCTTCTGGACTTCAAAGCTTCTCCTCCAAAAGGGAGATTTCACCTTTCACAATTATCTGCAAACCAGATAAAGAGAGAGGCATTCTTACACTGTGTTCAAGACCTCCTAGTTATGGGAGTGATCCATCCAGTTCCACAGGAGGAACAAGGACAGGGATTTTATTCAAATCTGTTTGTGGTTCCTAAAAAAGAGGGAACCTTCAGACCAATTTTAGATCTCAAGATTTTAAACAAATTCCTCAGAGTTCCATCATTCAAGATGGAGACTATTTGTACCATCCTACCTATGATCCAGGAGGGTCAATACATGACTACAGTGGATTTAAAGGATGCTTATCTTCACATTCCGATACACAAAGATCATCATCGGTTTCTCAGGTTTGCCTTCCTGAACAGGCATTACCAGTTTGTAGCTCTTCCCTTTGGGTTAGCTACAGCCCCAAGAATTTTTACAAAGGTTCTGGGGTCACTTCTGGCGGTCCTAAGACCGCGGGGCATAGCAGTGGCCCCTTATTCTAAAAATAGTGATAGAAATCTGGGGCATGTATTGAGCATTTGACACATTGGTTACTAATCAATGTGTTCCAATGTGAGATACGTTTAGGAGTATGATCATCTTGATGTAACATACGCACCTGAGATTCTCTCAACTGCGAGGATAAAGTGGCTTTTTTGGTCTTTTCTAGACTAGCTTTAAGACTTGAAATAGTTATGTTTCCAATCCTCAACTTCCACTTGTCTAAGAGACTCTCTTGCTGCTCTAATGCTGCTTTGAGTAACAAAATTTGATAAATTAGTGTCATTGAATAATGTCCCCTTTTGAATGCAGCATGTATGGCCACAAAGGGATATAATGTCTTGTCTGTAGGTAAGTGTAAAACTGGGTATTTGGTATATTAAATTGTTTACTCAAGTCTTGAAACAATTTCACTGTGTGCAAAGATTGATCCAAAAGACATCCAACCACATTTAACCCCTTAGTCTCCCATGCACGAAAGGGAAATGATTCTGTGCCTGTGGGAAAATCCAGATTTCCGATCAAAGGTAAAAATTTAGGATCTGGATAGGAAATGTTCAAGTGCTTAAAGGATAGCTTCCAAGCTCGCAATGCGTCTTTGTATAAAATTTTGTTTTTTTATCAATGATGGTAGTTTACCCCTATCCATATATGGGAGAGAAGATATATTAATATCTCCCAGAACCGCTTGTTCTAAATGTTTATGGTAAAAATGTGCAGTATCCAATTGCCAATCAAGTACCAATCTTAAAAGAACCGCCCAATTATAGAATCTGAAATCTGGTAATCCCAGCCCGCCATCAGCGTATGCTAGACACAGTTTTCCCACCGCTATGCGTGGTTTGTTGTTTTTCCAAAGAAAGCCTTTGATAGCTCGATTAAATAATAGCAGATCTTCTCTATGAATTAAAAAGGGTAGCATAAATAAAGTATATAAGATTCATGGTAGTGTAACCATTTTAATTAGATTAATGCAGCCTGATAAAGATAGTGACAACAGAGACCAGCTATCCAGCTGGTGTGAAGCCTGTATACATTGCCTATTGATATTGAGCTGATAGAGATAGTTGGGGTTCGGGTGAAGAAAGATACCTAAATAGGTTAAGGACGAAGTAACCACTTTGAAGGGATATATTGTTCTACTACACAGGTCTTTCCTTAACCATAGTATTTCAGATTTTGATATATTTATTTTGTAGCCTGAGAAGGTGCCAAATTTTTCTATAATATTAAGGATTTTGGGAGTAGAATTTGCAGGATCATCCACAAAAAGCAACATGTCATCTGCATAGAGTACTAAATGCTGATAGGAATTATTAATATTAATTCCCACATAGGCTTGTCGTAATTTATGAGCCAGTGGCTCCAATGCCAAATCAAAAAGGAGGGGCGAAAGTGGACAACCTTGCCTAGTTCCTCTTTGTAAAGAAATATCAGCAGAGAAGAAACCATTAACCATTATTCTTGCCTTCGGTGCCAGATAGATATTTGACACCGCCTGTAGAAAAGAACCCTGTATGTTAAAAAGTCTCATGTTGTTCAAAAGATGTTGCAATTCAACACAATCGAAGGCCTTCTCTGCATCCAAAGATAGCAGGAAGGTCTCCTTTAACTGTGTATCTAAGTTATTTCTGTTTGACCAATAATGATTAATTATATGTAAAATTCTACGCAGATTCACTACAGACGATCTCCCTGTAACAAAACCTGTCTGATCCACGTGTAAGATGTCTGGCAAAATTGGTTGCAGCCTTGAAGCTAAAATCTTCATATATATTTTGTAGTCCGAGTTGAGTAGTGATATCGGACGATACGATTCCATCATTGTATGATCCTTGCTTGTTTTAGGAATAAGAGTAATATTGGCTGATGAAAACAATGCAGAAGGCGCAACCTTTTCTATGAAGTATATATGCGATATTTGTGGTTGTAGAATTTTATAAAATTCAATAGGAAGGCCGTCCGGTCCCGACGTTTTCCCCAACGAAAAATAAGTTATTGTTTTGTTTAGTTCTTCTATAGTGATAGGTGAATTCAAATTAATTGATTTTGTGATAATTGGGGTAGTTTGATATTCTCCCAGAAGGATACTGTACTATCAGAGTTAGCCTCTGACTGCCTGGTATATAATTGCTTATAATAATCTTCGAAACAGGTAAGGATATCCTGAGTTTTTCCCCTTATAAGAGATAGAAGAGATATTTTTCCTAATAGATCTCTAAGGAGGCCAAAAGTTTACCTGACTTGTTTCCATAGCGCAAATATATAGAGTTTCTCTTAAGGAGGCCCTGAGCCGCTTGTCGTTCCACAAAGGTATCTAAGGTCGTCTTGGCTGTCATATAAAGATTAAAGTAAAAAGTGGTTTTATTTTCGCGAAATGTCTGATATGAGTCTGCTACTTCTTTACTCAAAGAAATGAATCTCTTTTATGTATTGTGACGAACATGCGCTAAATACGAAACTATGTTACCGGTTAGAACCACTTTCGCCGTTTCCCAGAACAGCTCCGGTGTAGAACTATGTTCCTTATTATCAGTAATGAAATCCGTCCATGCGTGTAGAAGAAATTTGCGGAAAGAGTCTGATCTATATAAATGAGCAGGAAATCTTTGAATATTTCTATTCGAAATTGGGCCCTCAAGAGCAAGAATCAGTTCAATAGGGGCGTGATCTGATAAGAGTAAATTATGAATCTTATCTGAGCATACATTAGGAATCGGGGCATCAGATACTAGAAACAAGTCTATGCTTGAGCAAGAGTCCTTGGCTTTTGATACACACGTTAATTCATTATCCGTAGGATGCCTTAGTCTCCAAATGTCACTAACTGATAGATCAGAGGCAAGCCGGGAAAAAACAGTTTTTTCAAATTTGCCCGTGGAACTATTGGCACATTTTTGTGAGCCCTTAGAACCAGTCCACCTGTCACACGATGGGTTCGGGGTTAAATTAAATTCACCCCCGATAATCATCTGTGAGCCCACAAATGGCATCATTGTTTGAATCAAGTTATACCAAAAACGTTTATCTTTTTTATTTGGCGCATAGATGTTACACAGGGTATACATACGTGTCTCTATCTTAATTTGCACAATTAAATACCTACCCTCTGGATCACTTAGAGTCTGTAGAATTTCAAACGATTTTCTCTTCCCAAAGAGAATTGCAAAGCCTCTGCTAGCATTGATGTAAGATATATATTGAAGCTCACTCACCCAATCGCTCCTCAATTTTTCATGCTCCCTATCATTAAGGTGTGTTTCCTGTAACATAGCTACATCTATATTGAGCCTACGCATATGTGTCAAGATTGCATTTCTTTTAATCGGAGAGTTAATTCCACCGGCATTCCATGAACAAAATTTAAGTGTCATATTTATTTACTCGGGAGGTAAAAACAGCTGATCTTAAGAGGGGAGAAGGGTCGAAGAGAGAAAAAAAAAAAAGTTATATAAGCTTAGAGAGCTGAGAGTAGCAATCAGATATAACATTCCATTTCTAACCACTAAGAATATGTGTAAGCTAATCGTCCAATAAGTAAACCCACATCACTCTGATAAATTCTAAATGAAATCTGTGTTCTTTACAAAAATACTTCAAAACACATTTTTTCAATTTCATACTTAAATTCCAAACAATGATCCATGATAATAAACCCCAAATTAAACTAACAAATTCTACCATATACATTTTAAACCTTTGCAAGAGCTTCTTGGATATACCCCACATTCGGGAGGCTCAATCAAATAAAAAACATTCCTAAGTAATAAGCCCTCTATATAAAAGTGCTTCGATACATATCTTTTAGTTCCCGCTCTTGTGTTCCTGACAGTGATCCATAATATCAGACCCCTCAGTAAGCTAACAACTGTTACCGATAACATTTCAGACCTTCACAATGAGTCTTACATATACCCCCATCTTCTGGGGACATAGTCAGCTCAATTACATTTCTAAATAATAAACTCTATGGGTTTGATTCTGTCTGTACAATATGGTTAGGTGAGTGTCTAAGAGATATTGCTGTGGATTTAAGATATTCTCTCACCTCCCCAGGTGAGTCAAAAAACCTTGGGCCTGATGTTGTCAATAATTTTAATTTTGCTGGGTAAAGAAGGTACACCTTATGTCCCTCTTTATTGAGCGCAGTACATATAGGAGAGAATTCTCTCCGGCGCTTCATTACTTCTACAGAGTAGTCTTGAAACAACTATATTTTAACGTTGTTATAGATTACAGCCGGAATCAAACGATATGCTCTCAAAACAGATATTTTCATCTGAAAATGTAAAAATCTAACCATTACCTGGCGAGGAGAATTACCCCTTTCCGCAAACCTCTCTGGTCCAATTCTATGAGCTCTTTCAACACTTCCCCTAAAAAGAGAAGGCTCCAACCCCAATAAGGTAGGGAGAGTCGTCTCCACAAAGGCAATGAGCTCATTATTTTTCACAGCCTCGGGTACCCCTACCAGACGCAAATGATTTAGTCTGTACCTGTTTTCAAGGTTTTCTAATCGCTGATGTAATATAATATTTTGAAGATTTAAGTCTTCTAACTTTTTGGAATTAGTAGCCGAGTTATCCTCCAGCTCTGAGACCCTTTCCTCTACTTCAAGCATTCTTGCTGAAAATTGTTTGAGTTCACCAGAAATGTTGTCTACTCCTTTTTGAAGACTTTCAATTTTTGGTAGAAAAAGTGAAGATATTGGGGGGTAGTTATCAACGCGTCAACTTTCCTGCCTTCGCCGGCCCAATACGCCCGCCTAAGCTCGCCTACCTTCGCCGCCGCGGACCTGAAAAAATATGCCTAAGTTATCAAATAAAGCTGTCAAAAAGCCGCGGGGCGATGAGCAGCGGACTGTGAGAGTTATCACTCATCCGATCTCGCTACTCTTCGGCTGTTTGACAGCTTTCTTGCTAGCCTGTCACTAAGCACTCACACTAAACTACACTGTTCTACCCCCTATACCGGCGCCCCCGGAGCCCCCCGCAACTAAATAAAGTTACTAACCCCTAAACCGCCGCTCCTAGACCCTGCCGCAAGTCTTATAAATGTATTAACCCCTAAACCGCCGCTCCTAGACCCCGCCGCAAGTCTTATAAATGTATTAACCCCTAAACCGCCGCTCCCGGACACCGCTGCCACCTACATTATCCCTTGTTACCCCTATCCTGCCCCCCCTATACCGTCGCCCTCTATAATAAAGTTATTAACCCCTATCCTGCTGATCCCGCACCTCGCCGCAAATAAATAAATAGTTTAACCCCTAAACCGCTGCTCCCTGAACCCGCCGCAACCTATATTAAATTTATTAACCCCTATCCTGCCCCCCTACACCATCGCCACCTATAATACATTTATTAACCCCTATCCTGCCCCCCACTACACCGCCGCCACTGTAATAAAATTATTAACCCCTAAACCTAAGTCTAACACTAACCCTAACACCCCCTAACTTAAATATTAATTAAATAAATCTAAATAATATTTCTATTATTAACTAAGTTAATCCTATTTAAAACTAAATACTTACCTATAAAATAAACTCTAATATAGCTACAATATAAATAATAATTATATTGTAGCTATCTTAGGATTTATTTTTATTTTACAGGCACCTTTCAATTTATTTTAACTAGGTACAATAGCTATTAAATAGTTATTAACTATTTAATAGCTTACCTAGCTAAAATAAAGAGAAATTTACCTGTAAAATAAAAACTAACCTAAGTTACAATTACACCTAACACTACACTACACTTAAATAAATTATTCCTATTTAAAACTAAATACTTACCTGTAAAATAAACCCTAAGATAGCTACAATATAATTAATAATTACATTGTAGCTATCTTAGGATTTATATTTATTTTACAGGTAACTTTGTATTTATTTTAGCTAGTTAGAATAGTTATTAAATAGTTATTAACTATTTAATAACTACCTAGCTAAAAGAAATACAAAATGACCTGTAAAATAAATCCTAACCTAAGTTACAATTAAACCTAACACTACACTATCATTAAATAAATTAAATAAACTACCTACAAATAACTACAATTAAATACAATTATATAAACTAACTAAAGTACAAAAAATAAAAAAAGCTAAGTTACAAAAAATAAAAAAAATAAGTTACAAACATTTAAAAAAATATTACAACAATTTTAAGCTACTTACACCTAATCTAAGCCCCCTAATAAAATAACAAACCCCCCCAAAATAAAAAAAATGCCCTACCCTATTCTACATTAAAAAAGTTCAAAGCTCTTTTACCTTACCAGCCCTTAAAAGGGCCTTTTGTGGGGGCATGCCCCAAAGAGTTCAGCTCTTTTGCCTGTAAAAGAAAAATACAACCCCCCCCAACATTAAAACCCACCACCCACATACCCCTAATCTAACCCAAACCCCCCTTAAAATAACCTAACACTAATCCCCTGAAGATCATCCTACCTTTAGTCGTCTTCACTCAGCCGAGCCACCGATGGAACTGAAGAGGACATCCGGACCGGCAGAAGTGATCATCCAAGGGGCGCTGAAGAAATCTTCCATCCGATGAAGTGATCCTCCAAGCGGCGCTGAAGAAATCTTCCATCCGGGCGAGGTCATCTTCCAAGAGGCGCTGAAGAAGTCTTCTATCCAGGCGAGGTCATCTTCGAAGCCTGGTCTTGAATCTTCATCCCACCGACGCGGAACATCTTTCTTTCCCGAAGGACTACCGACGAATGAAGGCTCCTTTAAGGGACGTCATCCAAGATGGCGTCCCTTCAATTCCAATTGGCTGATAGGATTCTATCAGCCAATCGGAATTAAGGTAGGAAAATTCCGATTGGCTGATGGAATCAGCCAATCAGATTCAAGTTCAATCCGATTGGCTGATCCAATCAGCCAATCAGATTGAGTTCGCATTCTATTGGCTGTTCCGATAGATGACTTCTTCAGCGCCTCTTGGAAGATGACCTCGCCCGGATGGAAGATTTCTTCAGCGCCGCTTGGAGGATCACTTCATCGGATGGAAGATTTCTTCAGCGCCCCTTGGATGATCACTTCTGCCGGTCCGGATGTCCTCTTCAGTTCCATCGGTGGCTGGGCTGAGTGAAGACGACTAAAGGTAGGATGATCTTCAGGGGATTAGTGTTAGGTTATTTTAAGGGGGGTTTGGGTTAAATTAGGGGTATGTGGGTGGTGGGTTTTAATGTTGGGGGGGTTGTATTTTTCTTTTACAGGCAAAAGAGCTGAACTCTTTGGGGCATGCCCCCACAAAAAGACCCTTTTAAGGGCTGGTAAGGTAAAAGAGCTTTGAACTTTTTTAATGTAGAATAGGGTAGGGCATTTTTTTTATTTTTGGGGGGTTTGTTATTTTATTAGGGGGCTTAGATTAGGTGTAAGTAGCTTAAAATTGTTGTAATATTTTTTTAAATGTTTGTAACTTATTTTTTTTATTTTTTGTAACTTAGCTTTTTTTATTTTTTGTACTTTAGTTAGTTTATGTAATTGTATTTAATTGTAGTTATTTGTAGTTAATTTATTTAATTAATTTAATGATATTGTATTGTTAGGTTTAATTGTAACTTAGGTTAGGATTTATTTTACAGGTAATTTTGTATTTCTTTTAGCTAGGTAGTTATTAAATAGTTAATAACTATTTAATATCTATTCTAACTAGCTAAAATAAATACAAAGTTACCTGTAAAATAAATATAAATCCTAGGATAGCTACAATGTAATTATTAATTATATTGTAGCTATCTTAGGGTTTATTTTACAGGTAAGTATTTAGTTTTAAATAGGAATAATTTATTTAAGTGTAGTGTAGTGTTAGGTGTAATTGTAACTTAGGTTAGTTTTTATTTTACAGGTAAATTTCTCTTTATTTTAGCTAGGTAAGCTATTAAATAGTTAATAACTATTTAATAGCTATTGTACCTAGTTAAAATAAATTGAAAGGTGCCTGTAAAATAAAAATAAATCCTAAGATAGCTACAATATAATTATTATTTATATTGTAGCTATATTAGGGTTTATTTTATAGGTAAGTATTTAGTTTTAAATAGGATTAACTTAGTTAATAATAGAAATATTATTTAGATTTATTTAATTAATATTTAAGTTAGGGGGGTGTTAGGGTTAGTGTTAGACTTAGGTTTAGGGGTTAATAATTTTATTACAGTGGCGGCGGTGTAGTGGGGGGCAGGATAGGGGTTAATAAATTTATTATAGGTGGCGACGGTGTAGGGGGGGCAGGATAGGGGTTAATTAATTTATTATAGGTGGCAACGGTGTAGGGGGGGCAGGATAGGGGTTAATAAATTTAATATAGGTTGCGGCGGGTTCAGGGAGCGGCGCTTTAGGGATTAAACTATTTATTTATTTGCGGCGAGGTGCGGGATCGGCAGGATAGGGGTTAATAACTTTATTATAGGGGGGCAGGATAAGGGGTTACTAGGTATCATGTAGGTGGCGGTCGGCTCCGGGAGCGGCGGTTTAGGGGGTAATAACTTTATTTAGTTGCGGCGGTGTAGGGGGGACAGATTAGTGGTGTTAGGTGTAGACAGCTCCCATAGAAATCAATGGGATGTCTGGCAGCAGCGAACATGAACTTTCGCTATGGTCAGACTCCCATTGATTCCTATGGGATCCGCCGCCTCCAGGGTGGCGGTTGGAAAACCAGGTACGCTGGGCCGTAAAAGTGCCGAGCGTACCTGCTAGTTTTTTGATAACTAGCAAAAGTAGTCAGATTGTGCCACACTCGTGTGCAGAACATCTGGAGTGACGTAAGAATCGATCTGTGTCGGACTGAGTCCGGCGGATCAAAGTTTACGTCACAAAATTCTACTTTTGCCGGTCTGTAGCCTTTGATAACTAAGGCGAATCAGCCTCGCCACAAATACTAAGTACTTGAGGTTGAAGGCTTGATAACTACCCCCCATTTGCTGAACTATAATATGAGTCTCACTAATATTTATATTCATACCTAGTTTTGCCTTTTGAGGCCATTTTAGAGGTATCCAAGTATTTATCTATACACTTCCCTACACAATTCGTTTAGAAAAAACACAAAAACAAGTCAGGTATTCAAAGCAGTTTAACTAAGAGATAATGTCTCTTAAGTCTCGATGTCTCAGCAGAAGCCTCACTGCTATTTCTAAATTTTTTGCTTTCTGTCCTTTTGTCTAATAATCGTGACTGATAGTGCAATTTAGACGTGCAAAAAAAAGAACAAAATCTCTTTCCATATAGTTGTGATAGTGCAAAGTGATAAAAATAATAAGTGAAGACGGGAATTGTCGACCAATTCCTTAGGTGGTTAAAGGGGGACATGAAGTGACGGAAAAGGAGAAAGGAAAAAAAAAAAAAAAGAAGGGGGAGGGCCCCGTGAATCAGTGAATGAAGACAATCATGAAGGCGACAAGAGGATGCAATCTAAAATAGTAAATAAGGCCAGCGATCCGCACCTAGTTACTAAACTCGCTTTGGTACAAGCTTGCTTGTTTTATATATCACACTGCTAGATTTTTCCCCTTTGAATATTTATGTAGTTAATTTTTTTTTGACCAAGTTTAACATCCTTTAATCAAAAAACATAAATTTATTATAAGCCCTGTACCCCAAGCTAAGCCAACAATAAATGAATCACTCTAATTTTTGTTTTTAAATACCGTCAGAGTAACGTGAGATATTTTTATATTCTATATATTAACTCCTCTGTGTCTTTTACAGTTTGTAATTTAAACAAAACTTTAAGTATGGAGTAACCAGGAGTTAATTAGCCAGTGTTAATAATGAGAGGCAATGCCCCCCTAGCCCTCCATGTCTTAAATGTGAGTGTGCTCCAAGGGAGTAGGTGATATCTGTAATAATTATCCAAATCAATTCCTTTTTCCTAGATATAATGAATTTCCAACCAGTTATTTTTTCCCTTTCTCTCCCTCTTCTCTTTCTTTCCTTTGCCCTTCCACTGACAGTACTTAATGATACTCAACCACTACAGTACTGCTATCAGCACTTTCTATTCTAAAACCTCTCTCTTTGTTTTTTTTTTGTTTTTTTTTTCTCTTCTTTTTTCCCTTTCTCTTTCAGGGACTGATAGTTTATAGCCCAAAAATAAATGTAATACAATATTTCTTATTTTCAACTCGTTGTATACATTTTAGCAATTTGTACTCTATGCATTGACTCCCCTCCATCTTATACTTAATATTATATTTTATATAACACACAACCATAATATACAGTTTTTAGTACATAGGAGCCAAGGCCCACATTTTCTATAAAAAGGAGGAATACAACCCAAACCCCCCTGAAAAAAGAAAAAAAAGAAAACTCCTGAAATCAAGAGACAGTTCCAAGCTTTTGAGCAGAGTGACCCCCCTCAAACAGGGGAGATGGGGTTGCTGCGTTTAACCAGAACTTTCAATTTTGAGTAACTACCCAAATTATGTCAATCTCTGCTCACCACCAAAATCCTGCATGTACGAACCAAACAGCTAGTCTCTTCATCGCCGGGAAGCAGCCAAGGTATAGCCGAGTTACACCCCCCTCGCAGCATCGGTGGAGGTGTGTGTGGGGGGGGTGACTATGCAGAGAGAAGTCCCTGAACCCCCCTCTGTAAATCCTCAAATGTATGCCAACAAGTTAGGCTGTTTCTTCCAAAGAAAAAACCTGAAGGCGTATACGAGGACACTGAAATTTGAACAAAGTCAGCCTTTAATGTTATAGCCGGTCCCCTTTCGAGAATCTGTGTGTGGATCCGTCGGCACCAGAGGACTAGGCGGCCGCGTCTGCAAACGGGGTAAACTGCTCTCTTACAAACACCTCCGTGAGTATTTGAGCTATAGCAGATACAAAACGACAATGGAGACACACCCGTTTACACTATATCCACAGGGGGGGGGGGGGACGAGGCTGTTGATCGAAATATTGCACCCGTCTTCAGAAATTCATTGGATGCTCCAATGTTTGCCGATCCATAGCCTCATTATAATAGTCTCCGGACCTTTAGCCTGCAGAGTTTCTGAGCTGAACAAACCTGGCGAGCAAAAAAAGTCGACAGCTTTCCCCTCTCCTGAAGGCACACTAGTAGATCTGTTTGATTTTTATAGAACCATGTAGAAAGCACCGGATGACCCCCATCACACAACCTCCATAGGAGGAGGGAGGGTAGCTGTAATAGAGAGTGTCCCAATTACGGTGGAAGACTTTATTGTAATAGTTACTTGAGTACTTATACACTTATAGACTTCAGAGTGGCAAGAGAAGCCAGTCCCTTTGGTTGCAATGATATGCAGCTCAGTGCGTTGACAAGGCACTGCTGGAGCTCCGGTAGCGAGTATACATTGCTAGGCAAACCCTCACAGGTCTATGGGTTTGGGCGCGAGAGTTCACCGCCAACAGTTTGCAGGGAAAACACGGAGCTAGTGTTCGTGCGACCTCACACATCCGCTCCTCCCCCGAAACTCCTCTCGTGTTACTACCTGTACAACATTTCCAAGTTTGACTACGCTTAAGAATAAAGTGCATATACTTTAATCACTTGGTCAAAAATTGCACATGTCAAAGGGGGGCCCTGATCAATGGTTAAGTCAGGGATCATTTCTAGTGGCAGCCCTGGTCACCAGTGTATGATACATATTGGTTTAGATTTTCTCTGAACACTTATCTCTGCAGCAAAAGGTCTACAGATTGTTATTATATGAAGCTTATTGATTATGGTGTAGAGATACAGATCACATGTACTAAAATGGACACTGTAATTACTCATGTATATACTTCATAGCATTATGCAGCAATGTCTGAAGCTTCACTTCAGAAATCTTTTAGCCTTGTTTTTCCACTTGTTGCCTGCAGAGGGAGCCCTTATAACAATAAATGGTTGTATATCAAAAAGGGAAAAAATAGATTATCTGCAAGTTACTGTTAACAACCTCAGTTATTTTTTTTTTCTAGAGAATCAATATTTTTTAGTAAAAACGTAAATAAAAAAAATACTGATTTTCTTTCAATGTGTTCCTTCTAAACTTGTAGTGTTTAAAATGAACATTGGAAGCAAAAGGCTCATTCATAGTGAAGCTTTTACAGATCATCACCCAGAATTCCTTGCTTCAGTGGAAGATTGAGGTTTTCTGTGGCCAGTTGTGCTATACAATTACATTTATTTAGTTCAGAGAAAATAAAAATAACAGTCAGATAATGGTAACAAAATCTAGTTACATTAAAGGGACATGAAACCCATTTTTTTTTCTTTCATGATTTAGATAGAGAATATTTAAAAAAAAAAAAAAGTTTCCAATTTACTTCTAGTATCAAATTTTTATTGTTCTCTTGTTATTCTTTGATGAAGAGATATCTAGATATGTTGCATGTACAAGTCTGGAGCACTACATGAGAGGAAATAGTGCTGCCATCTAGGGCTCTTGCAAATGTATAACATTGTTGCAAAGCTGCTGCCATATAGTGCTGTATACACGTGCACACTCCTGAGCTTATCTTCCTGCTTTTCAACAAAGGATAACAAAAAAAAACAAAGATAACATTTGATAATGTAAGTAAATTGGAAGGTTGTTTAAAATTGTATACTCTATCTGAATCATGAAAGCAACATTTGTGTTTATATGTCCTATTAAACATTTCTACAAATGCCTAGACACACAAAAGTCTCAAGTGGAATTGTGGTTAAAGGGACAGTATACACTCATTTTCATATAACTGCATGTAATAGACACTACTATACAGAATAAGATGCACAGATACTGATATAAAAATCCAGTATAAAACGGTTTAAAAACTTACTTAGAAGCTCTCAGTTTGGCTCTGTTGAAAAGGTTGCTGGAAAGCCCACAGCAAGTGACAAATAAGACACTCCCCCCTCCCCCTTCTTTTGCATATGAAAAGACCCTTTACACAAACAGCAGCAAGCTGGAGAAGGTAGCTGACGGTATTCACATAAAACTTTAGGGCTTGGTTAGGAGTCTGAAAATCAGAGCAATGTTATTTAAAAATAAGCAAAACTATACATTTTATTAAAAAACAACTTTATGGGCTTTATAAATAGATCATCTACAAAACATTTATGCAAAGATGAGTGTATAATGGCCCTATGCCAGTAACTTGCTGTGCATATTGTAATGAGACTGTACACACCGTTCCTTATGAGGATCCCCTACAACTCCAGGTATCAGTAGCGCTCAGTACCAGAGTTCATCTATATGTTCTGTAAATTAATAACGTGACTTAGCAGGACAGGAAACCCACACATTTTCTTTTATGATTCAAATAGAAGATATAATTTTAACCTCTTAAGGACATATGACAGAATTGTTCCGTCATAAAACAATTGAGCAAGCTGAAAGCTGTGTCCTTAAAGGGTTAAACAACTTTCCAATTTACATCTATTACCAATTTTGCTTTATTCACTTGGTATCCTTTATTGAAGATGCAGCAATGCACTACTGGGAACTATTATCAAGCTGGTTGTATCATTTCTACTTTTTGAAGAATGGTCAGTCTTGTCTTACTTAGAATTTGATCTGTGAAACATTAAAATGTCTCTCTATAAACCCCCATAGACGTTTATGTTGCTTTTCTGTTTGATCATTTGAGCTTAGCTAAAGGAATTGACCCCTTAAACTAATGTCATGACAAAGTATGTGTGATCCTTGTGATAACTACCAGCTGCAGATTAGTCTGGTTACACAACTACTGGGCTATTTACATAGTCTATGTGACGTGCTCATTTGTTTTTATGTCTGTACTGAAACTATAATGATATTTATATGGTGTATTTCAGCTTATACTTCAGTTGTGTACTCATTATTATTGTTAGTATTGGCTGTCATTGTAAATCACCATAACCAATATATTAAAGGGGTATGAAACTTCTAATTACTTCTATTATTAAATTTGCTTCATTCTCATAATATTCTTTGTTGAAGGGAATAGCAAGAAAATTGGATAATAAAGGTAAATTGGGACGTAGTTTACAATTGCATGCTCTATCTGAATCGTGAAAGTTTAATATTGACTTTACTGTCCCTTTTAACCCCTTAACGCTCAGTGACAGTGGCAAAATTGCGCTGTTTCTGCATGCCTCACAAGTGGGGCAGTGCAGAAATAGTAGTGCAGGAGATTACGGATGCAGAGAGAGGCACTGTGTCCCTCTCTGCTTCGGGTTGCGGTGGTGCGAACCATTGGTGGTGTGCGAAGGTCAGGAGAGAGGCAGGTGGGCGGCAGGGCTGCTACAATGCAGAAAAGGGTTTAATGGTGGGAGGGATTCCGCTACACTACCGAAAATGCTATTGGAGGGTGCTCTTCTTTTTTTTTATACACTTAATTTATAATCCAAAAGTGCAGATAACAGGAAAAGAAAATAACATTTCTGCTTTACGAAACAATTTGAAAAACAAGAGTGATAATATCTGCAGGGAAAATCATAACACAAACAAAACTTCATAGAAAATCAGACTGTGATGAGAGCAGGAAGTGACGTCACTAGATTGGGGGCGGGGCTTAGGTCCGTTTGTCTGTGTCGCAGTTAGTGAGTGAGATCAACCATACCAGATGTATATTTCCATGCTCTGTAATAAAATAGAGTTGTACCATCTTTGCTGTGTGCTGCATGTGTACTGCATCTCATGACATGGTGTCAGAAGTTCTTGCCTACGCTTTTGTTTCCTGATCGATGACGATGTCAAAGTTTTCCCCACCTGAGCCTTTTGACTTCTCTCAGCCTGCAGCTTGGCCCACATGGTGTCAGCGGTTTCAGCGATTCAGGATTGCTTCCAAGCAGGACAAGGCGAGTGGTGAAGTACAAGTTAATTCTCTTTTATACTCTATGGGGAAAGATGTGGAGCCAGTGTTCAATGCCTTTACTTTCCAAGAAGGGGAAGAATTTAACTTTGAAATAGTTATGGAAAAACTCAGTGCCCATTTCTTTCATGTAATTAGCAAGAGTCCATGAGCTAGTGACGTATGGGATATACATTCCTACCAGGAGGGGCAAAGTTTCCCAAACCTTAAAATGCCTATAAATACACCCCTCACCACACCCACAATTCAGTTTTACAAACTTTGCCTCCTATGGAGGTGGTGAAGTAAGTTTGTGCTAGATTCTACGTTGATATGCGCTCCACAGCAGGTTGGAGCCCGGTTTTCCTCTCAGCGTGCAGTGAATGTCAGAGGGATGTGAGGAGAGTATTGCCTATTTGAATGCAGTGATCTCCTTCTACGGGGTCTATTTCATAGGTTCTCTGTTATCGGTCGTAGAGATTCATCTCTTACCTCCCTTTTCAGATCGACGATATACTCTTATATATATATACCATTACCTCTGCTGATTCTCGTTTCAGTACTGGTTTGGCTTTCTACAAACATGTAGATGAGTGTCCTGGGGTAAGTAAATCTTATTTTCTGTGACACTCTAAGCTATGGTTGGGCACTTTGTTTATAAAGTTCTAAATATATGTATTCAAACATTTATTTGCCTTGACTCAGAATGTTCAACTTTCCTTATTTTTCAGACAGTCAGTTTCATATTTGGGATAATGCATTTGAATTAATCATTTTTTCTTACCTTCAAAAATTTGACTCTTTTTCCCTGTGGGCTGTTAGGCTCGCGGGGGCTGAAAATGCTTCATTTTATTGCGTCATTCTTGGCGCGGACTTTTTTGGCGCAAAAATTCTTTTCCGTTTCCGGCGTCATACGTATCGCCGGAAGTTGCGTCATTTTTTGATGTTATTTTGCGCCAAAAATGTCGGCGTTCCGGATGTGGCGTCATTTTTGGTGCCAAAAGCATTTAGGCGCCAAATAATGTGGGCGTCTTATTTGGCGCTAAAAAATAGGGCGTCGCTTTTGTCTCCACATTATTTAAGTCTTATTTTTTCATTGCTTCTGGTTGCTAGAAGCTTGTTCTTTGGCATTTTTTCCCATTCCTGAAACTGTCATTTTAAGGAATTTGATCAATTTTGCTTTATATGTTGTTTTTTCTCTTACATATTGCAAGATGTCTCACGTTGCATCTGAGTCAGAAGATACTACAGGAAAATCGCTGTCTAGTGCTGGAGCTACCAAGCTAAGTGTATCTGCTATAATTTTTGGTATCTGTTTCTCCAGCTGTTGTTTGTATTGCATGTCATGACAAACTTATTAATGCAGATAAAATTTCCTTTAGTACTGTTACATTACCTGTTGCTGTTCCGTCAACATCTAATTTTCAGAGTGTTCCTGATAAACATAAGAGATTTTATTTTTTAAATCCATTAAGAAGGCTATGTCTGTTATTTCTCCTTCTAGTTTACATAAAAGTCTTTTAAAACTTCTCTTTTTTCAGATGAATTTTTAAATGAACATCATCATTCTGATACTGATAATGGTTCTTCTGGTTTAGAGGTTTCTGTCTCAGAGGTTGATGCTGATAAATCTTTGTATTTGTTCAAGATGGAATTTATTCGTTTTTTATTTAAAGAAGTATTAATTGCATTAGAAATAGAGGATTCTGGTCCTCTTGATACTAAATCTAAACGTTTAAATAAGGTTTTTAAATCTCCTGTAGTTATTCCAGAAGTGTTTAATCTCCCTGATGCTATTTCTGAAGTAATTTCCAGGGAATGGAATAATTTGGGTAATTCTTTTACTCCTTCTAAACGTTTAAGCAATTATATCCTGTGCCATCTGACAGATTAAGAGTTTTTTGGGACAAAATCCCTAAGGTTATGGGGCTGTCTCTACTCCTGCTAAATGTGCTACTATTCCTACAGCAGATAGTACTTCATTTAAGGATCCTTTAGATAGGAAAATTGAATCCTTTCTAAGAAAAGCTTACTTATGTTCAGGTAATCTTCTTAGACCTGCTATATTTTTAGCGGATGTTGCTGCAGCTTCAACTTTTTGGTTAGAAGCTTTAGCGCAACAAGTAACAGATCATAATTTTATAGCATTATTATTATTCTATAACATGCTAATAATTTTATTGGTGATACCATCTTTTGATATCATTAGAGTTGATGTCAGGTATATGTCTCTAGCTATTTTTAGCTAGAAAAGCTTTATGGATTAATCTTGGAATGCTGATATGTCTTCTAAGTCAACTTTGCTTTCCCTTTCTTTCCAGGGTAATAAATTATTATCTCAACTGTTTCTGGAAGGAAGGGAACTTTTTTACCAAAGGATAAAAAATCTAAGGTAAATTTAGGTCTAATAATCATTTTCGTTCCTTTCCTTACAATAAGGAACAAAAGCCTGATCCTTCATCCTCAGGAGCGGTATCAGTTTGGAAACTATTTCCAGTTTGGAATATATCCAAGCCTTATAGAAAACCTATAGCCAGCTCCTAAGTTCCCATGAAGGTGCGGACCTTATTCCAGCTCAGCTGGTATGGGGCAGATTACGTTTTCTTCAAAGAAATTTGGATCAATTCCGTTCTCAATTTCTGGTTTCAGAACATTGTTTCAGAAAGGTACAGAATTGGCTTCAGTTAAGGCCTCCTGCTAAGAGATTTTTTTCTTTCCCGTGTCCCAGTTAACACAGCAAAGGCTCAGCATTTCTGAAATGTGTTTCAGATCTAGAGTTGGCTGGAGTAATTATGCCAGTTCCAGTTCTGGAACAGGGGCTGGGGTTTTATTTTATCTCTTCATTGTACCAAAGAAGGTCAATTCCTTCAGACCAGTTCCGGATCTATCAATATTAAATCGTTATGTAAGGATACCAACATTCAAGATGGTTACTGTAGGACTATCCTGCCTTTTGTTTAGCAAGGGCATTATATGTCTACAATAGATTTACAGGATGTGTATCTGCATATTCCGATTCATCCAGATCACTTTTAGTGTCTGAGATTCTCTTTTTAGACAAGCATTACCAGTTTTGTGGCTCTACCGTTTGGCCTAGCCTCAGTTCCAAGAATTTTTTTCAAAGGTTCTCGGTGCCCTTCTTTCTGTAATCAGAGAACAGGGTTTTGGTATTTCCTTATTGGACGATATCTGGGTACTTGCTCAGTCTTCTCATTTTCGAAGAATCTCATACGAATCGACTTGTGTTGTTTCTTCAAGTTCATGGTTGGAGGATCAATTTTCCAATCAGTTCATTGATTCCTCAGACAAGGGTAACCTTTTTAGGTTTCTAGATAGATTCAGTGTCTATGACTCTGTCCTTGTCAGACAAGAGAAGTTTAACATTGATATCAGCTTGTCAAAACCTTCAGTCACAATCATTCCCTTTGGTAGCCTTATGCATGGAAATTTTAGGTCTTAAGACTGCCGCATCAGATGCGATCTCCTTTGCTCATTTTCACATGCGACCTCTTCAGCTCTGTATGCTGAACCAATGGTGCAGGGATTACTCAAAGATATCTCAATTAATATCTTTAAACCGATTATACGACACTCTCTGACATGGTGGACAGATCACCATCGTTTAGTTCAGGGGGCTTCTTTGTTCTTCCGACCTGGACTATAATCTCAAGAGATGTAAGTCTTACAGGTTGGGGAGCTGTGTGGGGGTATCTGACGGGTGAGATTTCCGATCAATATTTTGGAACTCCGTGCAATTTTCAGAGCTCTTCAGTCTTGGCCTCTTCTGAAGAGAGAGTTGTTCATTTGTTTTCAGATAGACAATGTCACAACTGTGGCATACATCAATCATCAAGGAGGGACTCACAGTCCTCTGGCTATGAAAGAAGTATCTCGAATTTTGGTTTGGGCAGAATCCAGCTCCTGTCTAATCTCTGCGGTTCATATCCCAGGTATGGACAATTGGAAAGCGGATTATCTCAGTCGCCAAACGTTGCACCTGGGCGAATGGTCTTCACCCAGAGGTATTTCCTCAGATTGTTCAAATGTGGGAACTCCCAGAAATAGATCTGATGGCTTCTCATCTAAACAAGAAACTTCCCTGGTATCTGTCCGGATCCCGGGATCCTCGGGCGGAGGCAGTGGATGCATTATCTCTTCCTTACAAGTGTCATCCTGCCTATATCTTTCCGCCTCTAGTTCTTCTTCCAAGGGTATTCTCCAATATTCTAAGGAATGCTCGTTTGTCCTGCTGGTAGCTCCAGCATGGCCTCACAGGTTTTGGTATGCGGATCTTGTCCGGATGGCCTCTTGCCAGCTGTGGACTCTTTCGTTAAGACCAGTCTTTCTGTCTCAAGGTTCTTTTTTCCATCAGGATCTCAAAACCTTAATTTTAAGGTGTGGAGTTTGAACGCTTGATTCTTGGTCAAAGAGGTTTCTCTGACTCTGTGATTGATACTATGTGACAGGCTCGTAAATCTGTATCTAGAGAGATATATTATAGAGTCTGGAAGACTTATATTTCTTCAGGATGGTTTGGATAAAGGTTTGTCCGCAAGTTTCTTGAAAGACAAATCTCTGCTCTTTCTGTTCTTTTTCACAGAAGGATTGCTAATCTTCCTGATATTCATTGTTTTGTACAACCTTTGGTTCGTATAAAACTTGTCATTAAGTCAATTTCTCCTCCTTGGAGTTTTGAATTTGGTTCTGGGGGCTCTTCAAGCTCCTCCTTTTGAACCCATGCATTCTTTGGTCGTTATATTACTTTCTTGGAAAGTTTTGTTTCTTTTGGCCATCTCTTCTGCCAGAAGAATCTCTGAATTATCTACTCTTTTTTGTGAGTCTCCTTTTCTGATTTTGCATCAGGATAAGGCGGTGCTGCGAACTTCTTTTGAATTTTTTACCTAAGGTTGTGAATTCTAACAACATTAGTAGAGAAATTGTGGTTCCTTCATTATGTCCTAATCCTATGAATTCTAAGGAGAAATCATTGCATTCTTTGGATGCTGTTAGAGCTTTGTAATATTATGTTGAAGCTACTAAGTCTTTCCGAAAGACTTCTAGTCTATTTGTCATCTTTTCCGGTTCTAGAAAAGACCAGAAAGCTTCTGCCATTTCTTTGGCATCTTGGTTGAAATCTTTATTTCATCATGCCTATGTTGAGTCGGGTAACACTCCGCCTCAAAGGATTACAGCTCATTCTACTAGGTCAGTTTCTACTTCCTGGGCGTTTAAGAATGAAGCTTCGGTTGATCAGATTTGCAAAACAGCAACTTGGTCCTCTTTGCATACTTTTATAAATTCTACCATTTTGATATGTTTTCTTCTTCTGAAGCAGTTTTTGGTAGACACGTTCTTCAGGCAGTGGTTTCAGTTTGAATCTTCTGCTTATGTTTTTTCATTAAAATTTTATTCTGGGTGTGGATTATTTTCAGCAGGAATTGGCTGTCTTTATTTGATCCCTTCCTCTTTAGTGACTCTTGTGTGGAAAGATCCACATCTTGGGTAATCATTATCCCATACGTCACTAGCTCATGGACTCTTGCTAATTACATGAAAGAAAACATAATTTATGTAAGAACTTACCTGATAAATTCATTTCTTTCATATTAGCAAGAGTCCATGAGGCCCGCCCTTTTTTGTGGTGGTTTTGATTTTTTTGTATAAAGCACAATTATTCCAATTCCTTATTTTATATGCTTTCGCACTTTTTTCTTATCACCCCACTTCTTGGCTATTCGTTAAACTGAATTGTGGGTGTGGTGAGGGGTGTATTTATAGGCATTTTAAGGTTTGGGAAACTTTGCCCCTCCTGGTAGGAATGTATATCCCATACGTCACTAGCTCATGGACTCTTGCTAATATGAAAGAAATGAATTTATCAGGTAAGTTCTTACATAAATTATGTTTTTGTGCCCAAAAGAAATGTGATTCATGAGAGGGCTTGTTTTCACAAACGTGCCCAGCGTGTGGGAGAATCTGAGGAGTCATTTGTGCGCAGCCTGTATGAACTAGCTGAATTCTGTGAGTTTGGTGTTGCTAAAGAAGAGCAAATCAGAGACAGAATAGTTATTGGAATTGCAGATGCTGAAGTCTCACTGAAGCTACAGTTAGAGTCTGATTTAACATTAGATGGGGCTATTAGAATGGCCCGCCAGAGTGAACTGGTGAAAAAGCAAAGTGCTGATCTGAGGTCGGAGAGTATTGTGGATGAAGTGCAGCAGTTCAGGAGAGCTGCTAGTGAAAGGCACAGTGTGAGCGGTAGACCTAAGACAACAGATAGGCCCAGAAGTGGATGGGCGCAGCATGCCTGATGCACATGGTGCAACCGTGCCCATGATCAGAGTGTCATATGCCCTGCTAAAGACAAAAGATGTAGAAGATGTAACAGGATGGGCCATTTTGAAGTGGTGTTAAAAACTGAATATATTAAGGAGATGCAGGTGGATAGCGACCAGGAGGGTCAAGAAGTGTCCTTTGTAGGGTCTGTTGTTGAACGGCCGGGTTCAGAAGAAGATTGGAAGGTTAATTTTACTGTAATGGGAGACAAAGTTGCCTTTAAGATTGACACAGGAGCAGATATCACTGTAATGTCCAAGCAGCATTCATAAAACTGCCTCGACAGCCCCAGCTGGCAAAGGTTACTACAAAAGTCCATAGTCCTGGTGGCCGCATTGATTGTGCGGGGAAATTTCTTGCCAGCTGCGAGTACATGCAAAGGAAATTCACCATGAGGGTGCATGTGATTTGAGGTCAGTGTGGTAACAATTTATTGAGCAGAAAAGCAGCCTGTGGTTTGGGCCTAGTAGCCAGAGTGAATGAGATTTCTGAAGATATGTATGGTGAATTGGGCCTACTGAATTGCAAGCCAGTCCGTATATCACTTAAAGGTGACGCAGTCCCATACAGCATTACTACTCCCAGTAGAATTCCATTCCCGCTCATGCCTCAAGTGGAGAAGGAGCTTATGCGCATGAAGAATATGGGGGTTATTGAAGAGGTTGTTGAAGCAACTGACTGGTGTGCCCCCATTGTACCTGTTGCAAAGAAAAATGGGAAGATGCGCATCTGTGTAGACTTGAAAAGGTTGAATGAGGCAGTGAAGAGAGAGAGATTTGTGCTGCTGACACTGGAAGACATAGCTCAGAAATTGGCTGGGGCGAAGTTCTTCTCTACATTGGACGCTTCTAGCGGCTTCTGGAATATTCCTCTAGATCCAAAGTGCCGCAAACTGACTACCTTTATTACACCGGTAGGTCGGTTTTGCTTCTGCAGACTCCCCTTCGGGATATCCTCTGCTCCTGAAATCTTTCAAAGAAAAATGAGTTCTCTCCTAAGAGACCACATGGGCACGGCAGTCGTCATGGACGACATCTTAGTGTATGGGTCTACTTTGAAGGAACACGATCAGCGATTGAGCTGTGTGTTGCAGACTATCAGAGAGTCTGGGCTGAAGCTAAATAAAGAAAAATATATATAATATATTATAATATATTATTATATAAAACAGGTATCTTCAAAAGATATTTATACTATCTTATGCTATCTTAATCATAAACAGATGGGTGACCCCTATACCTCCCTGTATAAGGATATCCAATCTGAAGGAAAAAAAGTAATAGCACTAGTTCTGCAAAAGAATCAGAGCTAAAAAATTGGGACAAGATGCGCTTTTGAATGACAAGCGGGTAGGACTTAATTATTGGGAGCCAGCCATTTAAAAAATGTTTATTTTTTTCCCTGAGACTATTTGTAGCTGGAAGGATTCAAAAATGATTTGGGACTGAATCTCTTTAAGAACAGATCAAAAAGTTTGGGTAAAGCGAGCTTTCCAGTTTTTAAATATTAAATGTCTAACTGCCAAAATAATAGTATTAAGAATATTATTATATATACTCGGGCTATAATTCTAGCCCGAGTATATATAATAATTCGAGTATATAAAAAAAAAATATTTCATGAGTCAGGGTGATTGGAAAATCATATAAAGTAGAAAACCAATATCCTACTTTAAGCCAGAGTTGAGATATTTTTGGACAGTATCAGATCATATGAGATAAATCTGCTAGCGGCAATCTACATTGTGGACAATCTGAAAGTGTAGCTGGAAACATTCTATTCAGTCTATAAGGGGAGAGGTAGTAATTATTAATAATTTTCAAATGGGACTCCTTCCAATTCATTGATACTAGACAGAGATTAAGAGCTAAAAAGCTTTGTTTTATTTTATCTGTATCTAAGTCCGTAAAAAAACATACCCATCTATTAATTAACTTATCAAGAAAAAGGGCACTTTGTTTAGCCAGCATAATATCATATAGTAAGGGGGGGCTCTTCTAAATGATCGCTTGGAGGGGGACATGGGGAGGGGGCCAAAGCTCTACAGATTTTTTTTATTTTTTTTAAAACTTTTATTTATCATAGCAAGGGTTACCATGTGGAGATGTCTCTCTCATGGGTCACAGATCAATGGCAAACAAAAACATGTTACAATTAAGTGTTTACACTGCAAAACTAGGTCTATCTTGTTATGAGTGGTAATTTTACATACAGTCTCTCAGCAGGTGTTTCCAAGTTTTTCTCTTAAGGCAAAAAGAAAGTTCTATGAACTGTGTCCCAAGAGTTGTTCTTTTTGCAGCAATAGTCCATGATAAATCCCTCTTTTCCTTTTCCTTCTCTCAGTTTCCTCCCATCCCTCCCTCATCCCCCCCCAACTCCTCCCAACAGTACAACGTTCAATATTAACTTGATACAAATAATAATCATCATAACGGTAACAATCAGAGTTGAATTCGATCCTCTCTCTACACTGATCTGTTTGGATCTTGACCGTTTCTCATAGTTAGGTCTTTTGTTCTCCCCTGGGCAGTAGCAGAAAGACAGACTTCGCATTGTGTAGGCAGATGTCTACTAACTCATCTTTCATGTTTCATGTTTCTCTTCATACAGAAAACCCCATTTACCTCTCAGGTGTTGTTCTAATAGGATCTCAGTGTTTCTAAGGGGGAATAAAAGCTGTGTTTGCACAGTGGTATGTAGAGTGTGTATGTAGGGCTCCCATTTTTTCAGAAAAGGTCTGGTTCTCAATTGTACATCTCTCAGGGCGTCTGCCGCTTCATATGTAAGCTGTTTCTGGATGTTTGTTTTGAGTTGTGATAGTGTGGGTGACCTCGGGCTCAACCAATTTTTGAATATAAGTTTCCTAGCTTGTAAGATGATGTTAGTGATCATTTTTTTAAGGGAGTTAGGTGTAGAGGTCGGGATCTCCAAGAACACTATCAGTCTGGGGGATACTGTCAGTTCAGTGTGGAACGTGGATTTTATCCAATATGCTGTCATGCCCCAAAATTTCCGTATCCTAGGGCATAGCCACAGCAAGTGGGGCAGGTCCGCCTCTGCTGCTTTGCATTTCTTACAGTGACCTTCTGTTTCTGGCCTCCATTTTTTGAATGTCTTAGGTGGTATGTATGCTGCTTGCAACAGTCTGGTATGTGATTCTCTAGTAGTTGCTGATAAAGTTGCTCCTCTTGTATTTTGTATGCTGCGCTGTATTACGTCTGGTGTGATTTCAGTGTTTAGGGTGCGTGTCCATGTGTCACTGATATGCGTGATCGTGGCTACATTCGTCTGCTTCATATGCAGTCTGTAAGTTGGGGAGATAGACGTGTTACCCTGCATTGTCATATGTAGCAGTCTGTTGACGTCAGAGTTTTGGTCAGTAAGTTCTAAGTGTCCTAGTAAGTCTTGGATGTAGTGTCTTGCTTGTAGGTATGCGAAATGGTGTGTGCGGGGTAGATTGAATTGGGTTTGTAGTTCCTGAAAGGGTTTGACCTTCATGTCCAACCCATTTATCAGTTGAGACACAGCAGTCAACCCCTTAGTCTCCCATGTGGAAAACACTGGGGAATCAATCCCTGCGGGAAATCCTGGGTTACCTCTCAGAGGGAGGTATTTTGTATAGGTAGGGTCAAATCGGGATCTCTTGCATAGTCTCCACCAAGTAGAGAGGGGCTGAGATATTAGTGGGTAATTTCTAGTTAGCTTGAGTGTGCTTGACGGTGCCATATGTGGGAGCGCCTGTAGGGACCATGGAGCCGTAGCCTGCTTTTCAAGATCTGGCAGTGTGAAGTGTCCTTTTTCTGTCAACCAGTCCAGTACATATTTGACCTGGGCTGCCTCACAGTATGCCTCGAGGTTGGGGACAGCTAAGCCCCCTGAATTGATCTCCGCCGTCAGTCTAGATGAGTTTATTTTATGCTTTTTCCCTGCCCATATAAAAGCGAGCATCGCTTTATTTAGTGTTTGTGTATCCGCTTTCTGGATGTAATGAGGTATCATCTGAAATAAGTATAAGAGTTTCGGGAATATGATCATTTTGACGAGGGCGATCCTACCTGGTAATGCTACCGGGAGGCTACTCCATCTGAGCAACGTCTCTTGGAGGTCTTTTATCAGGGGACGGTAATTTAGGTGGTACCACTCTCCGGGGTTATGGGATAGCTTGACTCCCAGGTATTTGAAAGAGTGGGTAACTTGTTTGAAGTTATATGGTAGGGTAGCGCAGGGTGCTCTTGGGAGTAGCCAGACTAACTCTGACTTGTCCGCGTTTATCTTGTAGCCTGAGATCTGACTAAACTGGAGTATGATTTGCATGACGTGTGGGATGTTTGTTTTTGGGTTTTGTAAGTACAGAATCATGTCGTCTGCAAAGAGGGACAGATGGCACTGGACTTTACCCACCCACAGTCCTTCTGACTCTGCTCTAATCTTGATAGCCAGGGGTTCGATGGCAATGTCAAAAAGGAGGGGTGACAGTGGGCAGCCCTGTCTTGTACCCCTGCCCAATTGGAATGGAGGTGAGGGAATGCCATTAATCAAAACTGAGGCTTGTGGACTCGCGTATAGGGATTTGATTGTGGATGCGAAAGGGCCCTTGATACCGAATTTATCTAAGGTGTTAAAAAGATGGTCCCAAAGGACCATGTCAAAGGCCTTCTCCGCGTCTATAAGTAGGGCGCAGGCATCTATGTCTGAGTCCCCCCCTTCTCCAGCCTGATTCCAGAAGTGTGTCAGTATAAATTGGAGCTTGCGAATGTTTAATACCGAGGATCTACCCTTCACAAACCCCGTCTGGTCTCGGTGTATCAGTGTGGGTAGGGTTATTGCGAGTCTATCCGCCAGGATCTTGGTTAGCAGTTTGTAGTCCTGGTTTAACAGGGATATTGGGCGGTAGGATTGGGTGAGTAAATTGTCCCTTCCTTCCTTGGGAATTACACAGATGTTAGCTTCTGTGAAGCGGGTAGAGATCTTTTCCTCACCTTTCATGATTTTATTGTAAAGAGTGATAAGTGTTACCACCACCTCCTCCTTCACTAGTTTGTAAAACTCTCCTGGTAGTCCATCCGGACCAGGGGTTTTGTCAAGGGGCAGAGTATTTATGGTCTTTACTATTTCTGTCTCTGAGATGGGTGTGTTGAGGAGAGTTAGATGTTCTTCTGAGATGGTAGGGTTGTGTATGGTTTCCCAAAAGGATGTTTTCTGTGTACTGTCTACTGCCTCCACTTTATATAAGGTTTTGTAATAGTTCATGAAGGCGGTTTGTATCTGAGCTGTGGTGGTGTGAGTAGTATTCCCTACTTTGATGGCTCCTATATATTTATTGGGTTTAGCAAATTTAGTGAGTCTGGCCAGGAGTTTCCCTGTCTTATCTCCGTGTCTGTAAAAATTTGCTTGAGTTGCTGTCATCTCCCTGACGGTGTTTTGTTGTAGTGATAGGTCTCTAAGTGTTTTTGCATCAGTGTATTGTTTTTTCGTCGTCAGGTCGGGGTTTCGCAAGTATTTATTTCTAGCACTGATCACCCTTCTCAGTAGGTTCTCGCTCTTTTGTTTCAGGCGTTTGGACCTTCTGATTATGTAAGAGGATATAAGACCCCTCATCACCGCTTTTCCCGCCTCCCAGAGTAGTAGGGTGTCATTTCGGTGTTCGGAGTTTAGAGTCATGTAAGTTTTCCATTCTCCCTTTAGATATCTCTTAAAATTTATGTCCCCATATAAATAAGTGGGAAAGAACCACCTACGGGGTCCCTCTCTAGCTGGCATGAGATTGATTTTGAGGCTAATGGGGGCATGGTCAGATATGGTTGCAGGATCTATGGAGGTGTTGGTGATCTGGTGTCCCAGGGTGTGTGTTGTGAGGAATAGATCTATTCTGGAAAGGGTGTCTTTGGCTGTGGTGGTACAAGTGTAATTTTTTTCTTCTGGGTGTTGATCTCGCCATATGTCAGTCAGTGCTAAAGAGTGTTTGAATTTGGACAGGATCAGGGAATCTCTCTTTGCGTTTCTATAGGTCGTGTTATGTCTTGTTGCAGAGTTTGGATCTCTGAATCTGTCTGCTGGGGTTTGGGGGGCTATATTATAGTCTCCCCCTAGAATTATCGGGGAGTCAGCAAATTTTGTTGTGAGAGTGCTGAAATTTCCCCAGAAGTCCTTTTTTTCAGTGTGTGGGCCGTAGACTCCTCCTATAATAATGTGTTTATGATTGAGTTTGAGTTTTATTAACACGTATCTACCCTCGGGGTCTGTCAGTTGTTTAACTATAGTGTAATCTAGATTTTTCCTAAAGAGGACAGCTACTCCTCTAGCTCTTTTCCTTTCATACGTAGTGTGGATAACCTCACCCACCCATCCCTGTCTTAGTTTCTGATGCTCTGCGTTGGTTAAATGGGTTTCTTCCAAGATTGCTATGTCTGCATGTTGGTTTCTTAAATGTTTTAAAATGGTTTTTCTTTTGATGGGGGACGTGATGCCCCCCACGTTCCAGGAAACTAATTTCATGGGGAAACTAGAAGGGGTGTGTGCAGTGGGAATGTGAGAAAGTGGTAGGAGAAAAAATGGAGTAAGTCTGTCTTTTTTTTTTTTTTACTTACCGCCAACTGCCCAGGGGAGAGCGGGTATGATTATGCAAGTGTTTTAAGGCAGCAGTACTGTTGATCAGCTCTCTGCAGAGGTAAACAATAAGTTCTAAGTTATAAATTAGCACAATAAATACATATACAGATAGGTTTTATTTCCTGCTGTTTACAGTTAGCAATATGTATCAGCAATTCCTGACTTGTTTAAATTTCAAACAGTAACTGAACTTGTAAACTATTCAACTGTCAAATTTTACAAAATCCCAAAAGCCCCCCCCCCCTCCCACTTTGAAAAGGATATATTTGCAGTTTGTTGCACCAATTTCTGTGCATTATGTCCCTCCAGTGAGTCCTGATAGGTTAAAAAGTCCTGAGTTGAGGATTTTGAATCTTGCTTGGTCCTCTCCTACTTCATGTGTCTTCTTCTTCTTCTTGCTGGGCCTGCCTTGGCCTATCTGCGCGCCTCTTGATTTGATCTAGGAACAGTTGAAGGTGTTTTGGAGAATCGAATATCTTTGGGCCTTGTGGCGTCTGAAGTCGCAATCTGGCTGGGTAGAGAAGTGCTATGGATTCACCTTGAGCTATAAGGTCTCTGCAGTAAGGCGTGAATTCTCTCCTTTTTTTTGAGACATCAGCGGAATAATCCTGGAAGATAAAAATTTTCCTCCCTTCGAAATCAATAGGTGTCTTTTGTCTGTACGCTCTGAGTATTAGCGTTTTATCTTTGAAATTTAGGTAGCGTACCATTATCTGTCTAGGTGCACCATCTTGCTGGGAAGTTCCCACTCTGTGAGCTCTTTCTGCTATGCAAGGTATACTTGTAGGTGGGAGTTTGAGTATACCTGGGAGAATAGTCTCTACAAAGTTCATTAGGTCCCCCGAGGGGACAGATTCTGGCACTCCAACTATTCTTAAATTGTTCCGTCTTGAACGGTTCTCCAAGTCCTCTACTTTGGCCTGTAGCAATTTGTTTTGCCTTTGGAGAGTAGTAATGGAGGAAGTTGTGTCCCTGTGTCTTTCTTCTCCCTCTGCTGTTTTCTGTTCCACGGCCGTTAGGCGTGTGGAGAAGGCTCTGAGGTCTGTGGATAGGCTGTCCATTCCTGTTTGCAACTGTTCTATTTTAGGCAAGAAGAGCGCAGATAATTGCGATACAATAGGGTGTGTATCTTGTGTCGAGGTAATGGATGTTTCTAGCATTGACTGAGTCAGGTCTTGGTTGTCAGTTTGGGTTCTCTGGCGTCTCTCCGTTTGCTTCTGTCTACCTGCCATGTTGTCAGTCTTTTTAGTATATGGGGTATAGTATTTTTGCATACAGGCAAATCCCAGTAAAGGTTGTGCTGTAGATGTAACTTAGTAGGGGGATTAAACTTTTCCCATAGGACTAGGAGATTTAGTTTCTCTTCTGTGTCTGGAGGTTTGTGGTTGGGGAGGGGGGGTACAGTGGCTCCGGTTTAGTGTGCCATGTCTATTGTGGCCCCTTAAGTAAATTTAACAACTGAGCTGTTGGTAGTCAGTCTTATGGTAAGGTGGGTTTTTCCTTAATTGTCCGCCTCGCCTACGAGTCTGGCACTGCTGTGTTACAGAGTCATCTTTTCCCCACGTGGGATCTATCTGTGTACCGCTGACAGCCCTCTTGGGCTCTTTGCTGGCGGCTTCTCAGTGGTGGGCAGGTTCCCCTGCAAGGGGCAGGAACAGTATGATAAACTTGGGAGGAGAGGGGAGATAATAAGGCTATTGAGCCCCCAAATATAAAGCAGTTCACTTTTGCCGGTGAGTGTTGTTACTTAGCACTATTATAGACTGGCCGAAACCCAAGATGGCCGCCGTTAGTTTGATGCGTGGTGCTCTGGGTGTTGGGGTAGATTACCTTGTCTGTTTCTGCTTTTCAAGAGACTGGGATTAAACCCTCTTCTGCTAACCCCCAGCCTATTTGGCTTCTCACCTACTCCTTTTCGGTGGTATGGGAGGTCTGGCTTTTCTGATCGCCGCCGCGATCGTGTGTCCGCTCTTTGTCTGTACGGCTGCCGGCGGGGGAGCGGATTGAAGGCGCCCCTCACTTTATCTTGTCCGGGCAGGTATCCGATGAATGTCCTGCCAAGGATTGCAGCTTATTGGCACTTTGGGTGGCTAAAAACACAGGTCCGCGAGCTTGGAGATACGGAGCTCAGCAAACCTGCGTCCTCTCGCCGTGCCCGCCCACCGGAAGTCCCTTTTTTTTTTTTTTTTTTATTTATTTTTTTAAAATGAGATAAATATATATAAAAACTGGGTACTGGCAGGCAGGAAGATGGAGGACACTAGTTAGAGGGCTGATGGTTAGAGAGCTGTTTGGGAGGAATCAGGGAGGTTCAAGGGTAAGGGGGATCCTACACTGCAGAAAATATCAAAATAATAATAATTACAAAATTGCCTTAAAACATCATATTGGTAGACTGTCTGTCAGTACCTAAGATGGTGGGGACCACTGGGAGTTGAGAGAGGGAAGAGAGCTGTTTGGGAGGGATCAGGTAGGGATCAGGGGATGGGAAGTGTCAGGTGGGAGGGTAATCTCTACACTAAAGCTAAACTTAACCTAACAAGCTACCTGATTAACCGCTTCACTGCCAGGAATTTCAGAAGTGTGGTGCACAGCTGCAATTAGTGGCCTTCTAATTACCAAAAAGCAATAGGGTTTCCAGAAAAGCTTTCACAACGATTTGTGTTATGACTGCATAAGTGATATGCATATAATTTCAAGAACTCCAAAGTTTTTTAAAAAGTTAACACATTTTTTAATACGATCGAATTATGTGGCATGCAATATACCAAAATGGGTCTAGATCAATACCTTGGGTTGTCTATTAAAAGAAAATATATTGTTTTTATAGGTAAATAAAAAAAATATGGCTCTATTTCTGTTTAAATGAAGTTATATTAAAATGCTAAAAATGCTCAGGTCTTTTCTCTAAAATTCCAAGTCCTTAAAGGGTTAAGGAAATTTGATAATAGAAGTAAATTTAAAATTGGATGCTCTGTCTGAATCATCTTGGATTTCATGGCTCTTTCATATCCAAATGCACATTTTCATTTTATCCTATAATAGGTATGGCTGCTTCTTTATGTAAATATTATAGCATAATTAAAAATGATTAAAACACATACAGCTAGATTACGAGTTTTGAGCGCTATAGGGAAATTAACGACCGCCACAAAAGCGTCGCTATTTCACCTCCCTATAGCGCTGCTATTACAAGTTTTAAAAAAGCAGGCTTGTGCAAGCTATAGGGTGGCGTTGAGCTCCATACCGCACCGAAATCAAGCGCTACTTTGACATGCTCGTGCAAGATTTCCCCATTAATGGGAAGAGCCGGCAACAAAGAAGCCTAACACCTGCGATCAGAGCAACAAAAGCTCTGTAAGGCAGCCCCCTAACATCGTCGCCACCTACATTAGTTATTAACCCCTAATCTACTGCCCCTAACATCGCCGTCACCTACATTACAGTTATTAACCCCTAATCTGCTACCCCTAACATCGCCGCCACCTACATTAGTTATTAACCCCTAATCTGCTGCCCCTAACATCGCCGCCACCTACATTACACTTATCAACCCCTAATCTGCTGCCCCTAACATCGCCACCACCTACATTACAGTTATTAACCCCTAATCTGCCGCCCCAATGTCGCCGCCACTATACTAAAGTTATTAACCCTTAAACCTAACCCTAACGTAACCCTAAGCCTAAGTCTGACCCTAACACCCCCTAACTTAAATATAATTAAAATAAATCTAAATAAACCTTACAATTATTAACTAAATAATTCCTATTTAAAACTAAATACATACTTACCTGTAAAAAAAAAAACTATGCTAGCTACAAAATAACTAATAATTATATTGTAGCTATCTTAGGTTTTATTTTTATTTCACAGGTAAGTTTGTATTTATTTTAACACGGTAGACTAGTGAGTAAATAGTTATTATCTATTTACTAGCTACCTAGTTAAAATAATAAGTTAAAAAAATACAACCTAACCTGCCTTACACTAAAACCTAACATTACAATAAAATGAAATTAAATTAAATTAATAAAATACAATTTACTAACGTCCAAAAAAAAAAAATAAACACTAAATTACAAAAAATAAAACACGAAATTATCAAAAATAAAAACAAATTACTCCTAATCTAATAGCCCTCTCAAAATAAAAAAGCCCCCCCAAAATAAAAAAACCCTAGCCTACACTAAACTGTCAATGGCCCTTAAAAGGGCCTTTTGTGGGGCATTGCCCCAAAGAAATCAGCTCTTTTACCTGTAAAAATAAATACAAACACCCCCCAACAGTAAAAATCACCACCTGATTGGAACAGCCAATAGAATGAGATCTCAATCCTATTGGCTGATAAAAATCTTTCAGCCAATAGGAATGTAAAGGACACCATCTTGGATGACGTCACTTAAAGGGAACCTTCAGTTTACGCCGACGACCGTAAGAAGAGGATGCTCCATGCCGGATGTCTTGAAGATAGAAGATGCTGTCTGGATGAAGGCTTCTTTCCGCTTGGATGAGGACTTCACCGGCTGGATGAAGATCGAAGAGGCCTCCTGGATGAAGACTTCTTGCCGCTTGGATGAGGACTTCGCTCGCTGGATGAGGATGGGTGTCTGGACTTTGATAACTGTAAGTGGATCGTCGGGGGTTAATGTTAGGTTTTTTTAAGGGTTTTTTGGGTGGATTTTTTTTTTAGCTTAGGGTTTGGGCATGTAAAAGAGCTAAATGCCCTTTTAAGGGCAATGGTTAGCTTAGGGGTGTTTGTATTTTTTTTTTACAGGTAAAAGAGCTGATTTCTTTAAGGGTCATTGGCAGTTTAGTGTAGGCAAAGGGTTTTTTTTTATTTTGGGGGGCTTTTTTATTTTGATAGGGCTATTAGATTAGGAGTCATTCGTTGTTATTTTTTATAATTTGGTTTTTTATTTTTTGTAATTTAGTGTTTTTTGTAATTTCGAAAATTTGTATTTTAATAATGTCATTTATTTTATTGTAATGTTAGTTTTTAGTGTAAGGCAGGTTAGGTTTTATTTTACAGGTAACTTTGTATTTATTTTAACTAGGTAGCTAGTAAATAGTTAATAACTATTTACTAACTAGTCTACCTAGTTAAAATAAATTCAAACTTACCTGTAAAATAAAAATAAAACCTAAGATAGCTACAATATAACTATTAGTTATTTTGTAGCTAGCTTAGGTTTTATTCCACAGATAAGTTTGTATTTAGTTTTAAATAGGTATTATTTAGTTAATACTTGTAAGGTTTATTTATATTTATTTTAATTATATTTAAGTTAGGGGGTGTTAGGCTTAGGGTTGGGTTTGGGTTAGATTTAGGGTTATGTTAGGGGTTAATATATTTATGTAGAGTTTGTGATGTGGGAGGTCAGAGGTTTAGGGGTTAATCATTTATTTTAGTATATTTCGTTGTGGGGGCTTGCGGTTTAGTGGTTAATAGGTTTATTAAATCGGCGGTGTGGGCGGATGGCAGATTAGGGGTTAATAATATTCAAATAGTGTTTGCGATGCGGGAGGGCCTCGGTTTAGGGGTTAATAGGTAGTTTATGGGTGTTAATGTACTTTGTAACGTAAAACTCATAACTACTGACTTTAGATGGCGGTACGGATCTTGTCAGTATAGGGTGTACCGTTCACTTTTTGGCCTCCCAGGCAAACTCGTAATACCGGCGCTATGAAAGTCCCGTGGCGTGATGGCCAAAAAGGAGTGTGGTACACTTATACCTACAAGACTCGTAATACCAGCGTTAGGGAAAAAGCAGCGTTACGCTTTTTCACTCATAACGCAAAACTCGTAATCTAGCTGATATATAGTAATTGTTCTGTAAATTATGCTAAACATTTCATATTCCTACATTAATTGCATACTAATAAGTAAGGGACTTACTTAAAGGGACATGATACTCAAATGTTGAAGATTTTAAAGGGGATGCAGCATATATGCAAAAAGCGAACTAGAAAATATCACCTGAACATCTCAACGTAAAAAAGGAAGATATCTTACCTAAAATATCCAATGTAGCCACATCCCATTGTAAAGAGACTTTAAGCAGCCAATCAAGATGCTCGTCCAGGGACTTGTTAGGGAGCGTCCATCTTGTCTGATATGAGCAGTCATGTTATTACAAATAAGATATTTGAGTAAGCAGGAAATTCCCCAATTTATTTACTAATTGCAAAATTCATTCAAATATTATGAATCAAGAGTATTACACATACTTGTTATTTCCTCTAAAGAGGAGTCTGTGACTTGTTTAAACCTTGTTTTATTGTGCAGCCTTCTTATTTGGTTCAATTAATATTTTAACAAAATAACATTTAGATTGTTATTATTGTTTTCACAATTACATCCTAGAAATGGAACCTTTATCGTAATAATAGAAGAAATTTAAGTGATTGTCAATCCTAGCGTTTGTGACCATTGGAACAAATAAACGGGACTTTCATTTATGAAGTATAAAATACTTCATGCTGAAAGTTTCTTTATTTGTTTCAAGTGTTCGCCGCACTGAGCTCCTCAAGCAGCCTATGACAGAACTCTGTTTTGCTAAGAGGTGGGGTTTCCACCTTGTAGCAAATAGCTGTGAGTTCCAGCAGGCAACAAGCCGGATTTCTCGTACAACTATGAAAATGTCACCTATCAGCAAAACAGCGTTCTGCCGTGGGCTGCCTGAGGAGCTCAGGGCGGCGAACGCTTTAACAAATAAAGGAACTTTCAGCATGAAGTATTTTATACTTCATGACTGAAAGTCCCCTTTATTTGTTCCAATGGTCAATCCTAGCGTTTCACAAACGCTAGGATTTACTATCACTTTAAATTTAGTAGAAAAAAAAACTGTTTATGTGTTGATGCTGATGGATATAACATTGTACTTTTTTTTTGCTTCATTTGAAAGAGAACAGGTTTTCTTTCCTAAGATATAGTGAGTCCACGGCATCATCATTTACTTTTGGGAATACCACTCCTGGCCAGCAGGAGGAGGCAAAGAGCACCACAGTCAAACTGTTAAGTATCACTTCCCACAATCCCCAGTCATTCTCTTTGCCTCGGTGCATGGAGGAGGTGAATTTTGGTGTCTGAAGAAGATTTACTTCAAGCAAGTTTTTACCTTTTATGAAAGCCAGAGTAGGTTTACTCTGTTTCTTTCCCTGTCAATATTGGGTCTAGCCATACTCCACGCTTTAAAGTAGTTAGGAACGTGTGAAGTGGGCTTTACTGCGTTTTCCTATCTTGTTGCTGCCCTGAAATAGAAAGCCAGTGTAGGTTTACTCTGTTCTTTTTTTTTTTTCACAAGTGGCTTTCTTTCATACCGGGTGAGCTGTCTCCCTGCCAGACAGCTAGAGATGCAGGTAAGTGCCTTTTTGTCTTCTGGGAGTTTGGAAAGGAGGCTGGCACTGAAGGGGTTAACCCTTGGTATTTAGTAACTCTGCATTATTTGGGGACAAGTATCCTGAGCTCAGGATTATTTTAGGCAGTAGCAGGCACTTTATCTTATGACTTAGAGACGGGGTTAACTTTCTTTATGGTAGAAGGAGTCAACCCATATCGTTGGCCAGTATATTTTTTTGCAACTTTATTTACAGAAGGGTTTCTGTGGGAGGTGTTAAGGGATCGCAATTTTCGCTTTCATTAGCCGTTGTACTGTTTGAGCACAGGAAGCGGCTTCATTTTTACGGCACTTCTCTTCCGGTCTGAAGCGTGCATTTTTGATATAACTAGTGCGGCTTCTCAGACTGGTCTCGTGGGTGCATTGTCTCTGACAGTTTTTTAGAACAGTTGTGATTATCTTAAGCAGTTCCCCTCTTCTCCTAACGATTGTAGGGGCAGGTAAGCGCTGCAGTTTTACTGAGGTGTAGGGGTGCAGGGTTTTTTTGTGTTTTAACACAAGATTAAACATTTTTTAGTTTGTTATTCAATTTTAAGAAATAGGGTTTTCTTTTTTGTGGGACACAGTTGTTCATCCGATCTCTTAAAGAAACAAAAATAAAATAAAAAAAAAAAACATTTTTTTTTCCCTGCATCATGGAGGATGCGGTTTCCATTGTCAAGTGTCCACTTTGTTTGCATAACCAAATTGCCTTTGCCTTTTTGTGCCTCTTGCATAGACAGAACTTTACAAAATAAAGACAAGTTCTTTAATACTGAGCCAACAGTCTCTCAGGATGATGCTGTTCAGGCAAAGCCACAGTGTTCTCCTCAAATGTCCCAAGCCTCAACTGTGTCACAAGCAGTGCCCTGCGGTTCCTCTCAATCTCCTGGAGGAGTTATATTTGCAAGCAGAAATTGTTACCCAGGTTTCAGATGCGGTATCTGCGGCATTAGCTGCTATTCCCATGCTTCAGGGAAAACGCAAGAGGAAATGTAAAGATTCAGATAGTAAGGTTTCTGCTCCATCCTCAGCTACCCCAGTTGTTCTTTCTCATAGATCTGATGAGGAGGATACATCGGTAGCCTCTGAGGGAGAAATCTCAGATTCAGACAGTGTAATTCCTTCACCTGATGCTGAAGTGGTATCCTTCAGATTTAAGCTTGAACACCTCTGTGTATTGTTAAGGGAGGTTTTGGCTACTTTGGACGACACCAATAGTCCTGTCGCTGTCAACCCTAGGAAATCTAGTAAACTTAATAAAAACTTTGATGTTCCTTCTTCTGTGGTGGTGTTTCCTGTGCCTGACCGTGCCACAGAGTTTATAGCACGGGAATGGGAGAAGCCTGGGATTCCTTTTTCCCCAGGAATCCCAAATTTTTACTTTTTTTCAATTTACTTTTTTTATATTTAATTCTCATTGTAATTGTTGAAGAGAATACCTAGGTAGGTAGCGTGCACGTGCCAAGAAAAGTTATATGGCAGCAGTTTTGCAGGAATACTTTTGATCACTAGATGGTTGTAGTGTTTGCACAATTGACAGCATTGTTAAAAGAACTCAAATCTGCTGCCATATAGTTCTATAGACATGTGCACAACCCTGAGCTTACCTACCCGCTTTTCAACAACGGATAGCAAACCAATGAGGTAAATTTGAGGAATAAATTGGAAAGTTTTCTTTTTTTTTTAATTGTTCACTCTATCTGAATCATGACATTGTTTGAGTTTTGTCCCCCTTAAAGAGACAGAAAAGTAAAAAATAAACTTTATGATTCAGGTGGTGCGTGCACTTTTTAAGAGGTGTTTCAGTTTGTTTCGATTATCACATGTATTGTTCTCTTTGTATCTTTTGTTGACAAGCATACCTAGGTAAGTTAAGAAGCAGCAATGGACCACTGGACTCTAGCTGCTGATTGGTGGCTACAAACATATGACTCTTGTAGTTAGCTCACCAGATGTGTTCAGCTAGCTCCAAGTAGTGGTTTGCTTCTTTGAAGCTGACTTTCACTATGTGTTTAACCCCTTTACAGGGGGGTTATATATAGCAATAGTGCAATAATAAAATCAGTATTTTTGAAATGGAAAGGCTGCTCTTTCATTCAGGATAAAATATTTGAAATAAAATGTCACATTTCTGGGTTGTCAGTTTCCCCTTGTTGTACAGCCATTGTCATTATCCTCTGATATTCTTAGATAAAACCCTGTGACTACATAAAGGGCAGTGTCAGCCTGAGGGCACCTAGTAACTTGTGCATCTCTAATTGGCACTAATTGTATGTACCATAATCTTTACGTAAACCAATGTCTTGTATGTAATTAACAGGGGGATATGGAAAAAAGGTTGTAAGGTTAAAGAGATAAGAAAGTCAAAATTAAACTTGCATGATTCAGATAGAGCCGGTCATTTTAAGACACTTTTAAATTCACTTCTATTTTCAAATGTGCTTCGTTCTCTTCGTATCCCTTGTTAAAAAATGAATACGCACATATTATACACTAGTGGCAGCTGCTGCTAATTGGTGCCTGTGTTCTAAAGTTAGTTGTCTACCGTGAAGGAATGTGACTACCGCGTCACTTCCGGTGACTTTAATCAGCTGCTGGAGGTTTGTGGCACTCACTGCTCATGCGCTAGAGGGCCAACCTCCTACAAACAGCTGTTTAAGGCAGAATAGGTGACAACTTACTTGAGAACATCGGTGTTGTAAAGTAAGTTGTGTACCGCGTAGGAATTGCCGCTTGATCGCTCTGTCCTTCTCTCCATAACACAGATTTTATTTTGCAATACTTTTGAAATAGTTTTTAATTGCTGTATTTAGTTCTTTTTTCGCCTTTCTATACCTTTATAGCAATATCGCAAATTAGTCAACGCTGTACTGTGCTGTATTTTTGTGTTTTCCGAATGATCATTTCCTAAAGCTAATCCTCAGACGTTTTTACCTCGTTATGAATTATCTTTTTGCTTCCACCAATGTCTAATGGAGGCTTTAGGAAATGATCATTCAGAAAACACAAAAATACAGCACGGTACAGCGTTTACTAATTTGAGATATTGCTATAAAGGTATAGAACGGCGAAAAAGGAACTAAATACAGCAAGTAAAAACTATTTCAAAATGATTGCAAAATAAAATCTTTGTTATGGAGAGAAGGACAGAGCGATCAGGCGGCAATTCCTACGCGGTAGACAACTTACTTTAGAACACCGGTGTTCTAAAGTAAGTTGTCAAGCTATTCTGCCTTAAACAGCTGTTTGTAGGCGGTTGGGCCTCCAGTGAGTGCTGTTTATTGTGCTTTAAACATGCGCAGAGAGCGCCACAACCCTCCAGCAGCTGACTACACGTCACCGGAAGTGACGCGGTAGTCAAATTCCAATGGTAGACATCTTAATTTAAGACACCTGCAGACATTTGTCTCTTGTGATTGGCTAAATAGATATTTTTAGCTTCCTGTCAGTAGTGCAATGCAGTCCCTTCAGCAATGGATAACAAGAGAATGAAGAAAATTTTGGGATTTACTATCCCTTTAAGTAAAAAGCACAAAGCCTTTTGTTACTAAACCCAAATGTTTTCATTCATAATTCAGAGCAGCAATATTAAGCAACTTTCTTATTTACTCCTATTATCAATTATTCTTCATTCTCTTGGTATCTTTAAATATAGCCACCAATTAGCAAGCGCTACCCAGGGTGCTCAACCAAATCAAAAATGTTCTGGCTCCTAAGCTTTACATTCCTGCTTTTCAAATAAAGATAGCAAAAGAACGAAGAAAAGTTGAGAATAGGAGTAAATTAGAAAGTTGCTTAAAATTGCTGCTCTATCTGAATCATGAAAAGAAAATATTTGGGTTTAGTGTCCCTTTAAAGGCATAGGAAAGTAACAATTAAACTTGCATTCATTTTAATACTCATTTAAATTCATTTCTATGATCAAATTTACTTTATAATTATATCCTTTGTTGAAAAGAAAATGTACATATCCTCACAAGCAGCAGTGTTCTACTGGAATGGTTATTGGTGACCATAGGGAATCAAGGCGGACGGAGAACAGCACACCTGTTTGTGGGGCACAAAGTAAGATTTGCCAAATCTTTTCAATCCAAGGGATCATACATCCAAGCACTTCAGCCACCAGAAGAAATCTTTGTTTAAAAGACCTTTATTCTCATTTAGTTAGGTATAAAACTTTTGGACCCAACTAAATGAGAATAAAGGTCTTTTAAACAAAGATTTCTTCTGCTTGGATGTATGATCTATTGGTGACTATACACATATTACAACCTGTAATGAGGGAAACCAGATTATTAAAAAGGTTTACAAAAAACATTGGGGTATTTTGAAGCCAGACCCTTATTTATCTGGGAGTCTGACTGAAAATCATCTGATCGCATTTGGGAAGGCAAGAAACCTTAAAAATATTCTAGCTCACATCTAATCCTCTGCAGACTGCCCCTTTATTTCAGTACTTGAATTTTAGCCTATCAGTGCTGACTCCTGGGTAACTCCATGGGCATGAGCACAATGTTATCTATAGGGCACACATTAACTAACTCCCTCTAGTTGTGAAAAAATGTCAAAAGGCGGATATCAAGCAAAATTGATGATAAAACTAAATTGGAAAGTTGTTTAAAATTACATGCTCTATCTGAATCCTGAACGTTTATGATGAATGATCACAGCCTTATCGAGTCAAACCCAGATGAGCTTGATAACTCCCTTGATATTCAATTTACATTTCCCTGCAACAGCACCGTTAATTATGGATAATTACATTTAATTGATGATGATGATGACGTGTTCAGTAACATTCTATTTTGTGTGATAAGAGAAGATAAGGTAAGAAAACTTAGGTTACAACATGGCAGCACCCATTGCTTTATAGACACATAGGCCTAGATTTAGAGTTGGGCGGTAGCCGTCAAAACCAGCGTTAGAGGCTCCTAACGCTGGTTTTTACCGCCCGCTGGTATTTGGAGTCAGTCATGAAAGGGTCTAACGCTCACTTTGCAGCCGCGACTTTTCCATACCGCAGATCCCCCTACGCCATTTGCGTATCCTATCTTTTCAATGGGATCTTTCTAACACCGGTATTTAGAGTCTTGGCTGAAGTGAACGTTAGAAATCTAACGACAAAACTCCAGTCGCAGAAAAAAGTCAGTAGTTAAGAGCTTTCTGGGCTAACGCCGGTTTATAAAGCTCTTAACTACTGTGCTCTAAAGTACACTAACACCCATAAACTACCTATGTACCCCTAAACTGAGGTCCCCCCACATCGCTGCCACTCTATTAAAATTTTTTAACCCCTAATCTGCCGACCGCACACCGCTGCCACCTACGTTATCCCTATGAACCCCTAATCTGCTGCCCCTAACACCGCCGCCCCTATATTATATTTATTAACCCCTAATCTGCCGCCCCCAACGTCGCCGCCACCTACCTACAATTATTAACCCCTAATCTGACGACCGGAGCTCACCGCTACTATAATAAAGTTATTAACCCCTAATCCGCCTCACTCCCGCCTCAATAACCCTATAATAAATAGTATTAACCCCTAATCTGCCCTCCCTAACATCGCCGACACCTAACTTCAAGCATTAACCCCTAATCTGCCGACCGGAGCTCACCGCTACTCTTTTTATTTTAAATAAGTTTTTATTAATAAGTGGGGTACATAAACCAAAAAACAACACAAATAGCATTTGACATAAATCGAAATGAGGTTACACGCTGTCAAGTAGAGGAGGAATGAGTTACAATCAGGAACAATGCATCTAGGATAAAACTCATAAACATAATAAAGATATTGCCTAATGCGTGCCGAATATATCTGTTGTGATGTTTTGGTCATTCTAAGGAACCATTAAAGTTTCATATTTTAATTAAAGTATCGCAGTGTATGCCATACTTAAGATGTCTGACAGTCATGTGCGAAAACTAATAGGTGTTCATAATAAATATGTATGATAGGTGGAGTGCGAGGATCTACTCTATATATCCTCACATGAAAAAGGGGGGGGGTAGGGGAAAGGGAAGGAATCAGAGGTGGGAGGGGGGGGGGGAAATTTTGTGTCTCGGTATCTCAGCTCAGTAACAGCGGGGCACATCCCGCAGGACGACTAGGGACCCAGCCAGAACAGGCCAACAATGGCCAAGGGAAGGGGGAGTTACGTAGCCAATTTAAGGAGTGTTTCCCAAGGTTCCCATATCTGACTAAAGATAGGAGATTGGTTGTGTATGCGGAAGACATAGTCTTCCATTGATTTGATGTAGTGCAAATGGTCAACCACTGCTTGCCATCGTGGGGGCTGTTGTTTCTTCCAGTTTCTGGCTATCAGCATCTTTACAGATGTCAGCAGGTAGACCAACAGATATCTCTTATATTTCGGAATCTTTTTTATCCCTATATGTAAAAGGGCTAGGCTCGGGGCATCAGGTGTCGGGAGCTCCAGTGCTGCGCAAATCGCAGAGGTCTTAGACCAGAGCGGTCTCAGTCGATCACACGACCACCACACATGTAGTGGTGTGCCAATCTCGCCACATTCTCTCCAACACAGGGGAGAGTGGCTAGGGTATATAGTGCGAAGCTTGGTCGGCACCAGGTGCCATCTGGTAATGATCTTGAAGTAAAGTTCGTATAGAGTGACACAATGGAGAGCAGCTTTGGTTAGTTGTATAGCCCTAGACCAGTCCAACGGAGTGAAGGTCAATCCCAATTCAGTTTCCCAGGAGATCATATGCCTTGTCTTTACAAGGGTAGGGAGCCCTAGAAGAGATTGGTAGTGAGCAGTCAGGGGTTTGTATAGTTGTTGGTTAGTTTTCCATCTTATCTCCCAGATGGTGGGGGCCCTAATCTTGTCAGTCAGAAATCCCCAAGCCTTCATAAGGGATCTAAGTCTCGTGAGGTCAAAGTCTAGCTGACGAGGGATGCCAAATCTGGCTATCATATCTTGGTTTGTGAGGAGGGTTTCATTCTGGTAAAAGTCACCCAGGGAGGTAATCTCATGGGTTCTCCAGAGAGCTAGCTTGACATTAGGTAGTTCCCGTAGGAGTGACAGGACAGGATGAATGGGGGACGGATGCGGGGCTATCAATTGGTTGTGTCTCAGTTGGAACCAAGTTGTTTGGCAACCTTTGATAAGCTGGTTTGAGACTGGTATTCGAGTAGCTAAATGTTGGGGGACCCAGAGTAGGTCTGAAAGATCAATGTATGCCGGGAGGGAAGCTTGTTCTAGTTCCCTCCACCTAGTAGGAGGTAAGGTAGGTCCCCACGCTGAGACATGCGTAAGCATGGCCGCCTGATGATATAGCTGAACGTTAGGTAGGCCCAGCCCACCTCTGGTTACTGGGGCCTGCAACGTGGCTGCCGCTACTCTCTGTCTCTTGCCTTCCCAAACATATGAGTTGAATAAGGTTTGGAAACCGCGTAAGATCCGTTCTGGGACTGGGATGGGGATGCACCTCATGATGTAGGTTAATTTGGGGAGGATCATCATTTTAAGGGCAGCTATTCTGCCCATCCATGAGATTTCCTCGTATTTCTTAGACTTCAGCTTAGGGTCTAATCTCTTTAGTAGAGTTGCATAATTCTCCTGTATCACTGTGTCCTTTACATGGGACAGAAATATCCCTAAGTGTTTGATACCGATCGTAGACCACTTAAATGAATAAGACCTCCTAAGATGTCTCTGTTCCTTCTCTCCAACAAATATCGTGTAGGCCTCTGTTTTAGCGACATTAATTTTGTAGTTTGATATTTTACCAAAGGTATCAATAATTTCAAGGAGAGGGGGCAAAGAGTCTAGCGGGTTTGTTAAGAAGAGGGTGAGGTCATCGGCGAAAAGCGCTACCTTCTGCAGGGTATCATGTATCTGAAGGCCTTGGACTCCTATATTTTCCCTAATTGCCTCTGCTAGCGGCTCCATAACTAGGGCGAAAAGAAGCGGGGACAGGGGGCACCCCTGCCTGGTCCCGTTGCTAATGGGAAATTTAGGTGAACAGAAACCCAATCCTTTAACCACCGCCGTCGGGCAGGTGTAGAGGGCTGCGACAGCAGTCTGGAACACTCTGGGGAGCCCAAAACGCTCCATAGTGCAGAACATGTATTCCCACCTCACCCTGTCAAACGCTTTTTCTGCATCCAGGGACAGGGTGAGGAGGGGCAATTCCATATCAGCTGCTTCCATAAATATATTTAGGAGTCTACGGGTGTTATCAGTACCTTGCCTGCCCTGGATAAATCCCACTTGGTCCAAATGGATAAGTGAGGGTAGATGTTTTCCAAGTCTAGTTGCCAAGACTTTGGCATAGACCTTGACGTCGACATTAATTAGCGAAATTGGTCTGTAGCTCTCGCAGAACGAGGGATCTTTCCCATCTTTGGGAATGGCCAGAATGCTAGCCTCCAGGTATTCGGGAAGGAAAGTTCCAGTTTCTGCAACTTCCTGGTAGAGGCGTAGTAGAACCGGGGATAAGAGGTGGACAAGATTACGGTAGAATAGACCCGTGAACCCATCGGGGCCAGGTGCTTTATGAGGCTTCAAAGCGAGGATAGCCGCCTTTACCTCCTCTATGTCAAACGGGGCGAGTAGATCATCAACTGATTCTACATTCAAAGAAGGGAGGTTTAATTTTGCCAGGAACTGCTGGATAGCCAGTCTGTCTACCTCAATCCTTGAGGATTCATTTTTTAAATTGTATAGGGATGTGTAATAGGCAGCAAATGCCTTCCCTATGGCTTTTGGAGAACGAACTACGCCCGCAGGTGTGGTTATCCGGGGGATTCTAGCTTGAACCGCACGGTCTCGAAGTTTACGGGCAAGTAACCTGTCAGCTCTATTCCCTTTGTAGAAATATAACTGTTTAAGTCTCACTAGATTGGCTTGGACCCGAAGCTGCTCTCTCTTGTTGATTTGTTCTCTGATGGAACCTATCTGTTCAGCTAGGGTAGGCAAAGGAGCATTTTTGTTACTCAATTCGGTTTGCCTCAATTCAGCATATAATTTTGCAAGGGGGAGTTTGTTTTTAGCCTTCTGGATTGAGCTCATTTTAATAAAGTGACCCCTAAGATAGGCTTTAAATGAGGCCCACAATATTTCCTGGCTTGTGTCGCCCGTGTCGTTGAGTCTTAGGAAGTCTGAGACGGTCTCAATAATTTGAGGGATTTCGGTTTCAGAGAGAAAGTGGTCTGGGAGTTTCCAGGAGGGCCTACTGTCGGGGGGGCGCAACTCCAAGCATCCAACACTTACCAAATCATGGTCAGACCATGGGCACGGTCGTATACGTGGGGTGCAGAATTGGTCTAACGTCCAGGAGTCACAAAGCAAGTAATCAATCCTGGAGTAGGAGTTGTGTGGTTTAGAGTGATGGGTGTAGTCCCTGTTAGTTGGGGCGAGGCAGCGCCAGATGTCGTAGAGACCATGTTGGTACATGAGCTTGCGCAGTGCATTGGATTGAGTATTAAGGTTGCGGTCAGTAGGATAAGCTTTAGGAGTCTTTTTGTCTAAGATGGGGTCCCAAACCAAGTTCAGGTCCCCTCCTATCAACAGGTGGCCTCTCCTAACTTCACTCAATCTCCTTAGAAACTTTCTCAAAAAGGGTATCTGCTTAACGTTTGGGGTATAGATTGAAGCCAGGGTATATAAGATACCGTTTAGGGTACAAATCAAAATCAGATATCTACCTTCGGGGTCACGTTCTATGTACTCCGTAGTACAGCAGACATCTCTGTGAAGTAGGATCGCTACTCCTCTTTTTTTTTCAGTGAAAGATGCAGTTTCACATATGGGATAGTGAGCTGGGTTACGATAAGGTCTAAGTTCTTTATTCCAGTGTGTCTCTTGGAGAAAAACAATGTGTAATCTATGGGCATTCAAAAAATTGGACAGGAGACTTCGCTTAGTAGGGGAATTTAAGCCCTGGACATTCAGGGTGGCTACAGTGATAGGAGCCATAGGGTTCGCAGAGTAGAGGTCTCTTTTGGGTAGAGGAGAGGGGAGGGGGGGTAAGGAGGGAAAAGCAGGTTGCAGGAGGGGGAGTAGTTGTGGGGAAGGAGGTAGATAAGGTGTTGAAAGGAAGATAAGCTTCGCTCTCCTACTTAAGGGTAATGTATAGTGTCACAAAGACTGTCAAGACTTAGTGTGATGTGTATATTACACTATCTCAATGAGTGCTCTTGCTAGCGATAGCAAGGGAACACAACTATCAAGGTGGGGGGGGAGGCCAAGTGTGAGGCCTAACCCCAGTCAGCCATTTGTGGCTCGTGCTTCTGATCTAAACTAGCATTGGGGTTCTTCTACCGGCGTCTAATAAATCTTATTACTTGGAGTGTGTGATGGCTCAAGCATAGTAAATACATAACTCAAGATAGGTCAAGCATTGGTGAAATTCAATATACCTAAACATGGCAGTCCAACTATAAACAAATAACAATCATTGGTAAAGGTAATATGGTAAGAATGGAGCTCATGCAAGACCCTATAACGTGGTGAAGGGAGGGCGGGGAGGACGAAGTCAGATAGTAACAAACGGTGGACCAAAGTCCAATTTCGTCTGATTACCCCCCGCATTCCCCACCACCCATAGTGTGTGGCAGCCCTCAGATGACAAGAGCAAAATTCCTAGAGAAAGGAAACATAAAATGAAAAAAAAAAGAAAAAAAACAAACAATAGTGACATTACAAAGTTCTCAGGACATCTGAATATGCATTTGGGAATGGCGAAAAAGTCATAAACAGTGGCGGTAAGGACATCCTGAATAATAGCAAATTACGTTACTTCTGAACCGGTTGGTAAAACTGTAAATACATAACAATCAACGAAGGGGTAGTATCCCAACAGATCAACACTTGAGTGACACTTCAGCGTGGCGAGGGGAGCATGGGGAGGACAAAGTTAGGTGGTGATACGACTAAATTATAGTCAAGCTTCGTCTAATTACACCCCAGGCCCCACATCGCCTACGATGCGTGGCAGTCAACTTGCGGATAGAGCAAAGCTTAGGGAAAGCAAACTCTCTAAAATGTCAGTATGTTTGAATATGTTATCAAAATAGGGAACAATCCACAATCAATAGTAATGATATCATTTTGACACTCTAAGGCAGTAATTGAAATATGAAGGTAGAGAAACCTGATAAACAAAATTTTGCTGAAATTATCCATGAGCAGTCGTGAAGGTGGCTTTAGAGGGGGAAGATAGCCCCTAGAGGGGATATCTAAACTCTCAAAGGAAAGTACAGTAACTCCCTACACAGGGTGCGGGAGGAAGAGCTTAGTAAAGGGGATCTTAAGTTGTGTGAGGCTCATCAGTGGCACTACTGGTAGACGGGGTCTGGCCCGATCGCTGTTGATGTTTCTTCTGGGTGTTGTTTAGTCTCTGGGGAAGGGGCCGCCACTCAGGGGCCGAGGCTCTCAGTCCTCTGGTGGGATCTTTGTCGTGATGATCTCCAGGCGGATCTGGTGGTAACAATTCCCACCTCTGCATGAGTTCTCTAGCTTGTTGTGGAGTGGATACTGTATATTGGTGGCCATCCTTAGTGACGTGAAGCTTAACAGGAAATCCCCATCTATATTTTATGGCTTTGTCTCTCAACAATCTAGTGTAGGGCTGATAGTGGCGCCTTAGTTGGAGAGTGTGTGGGGAGAGGTCTTGATAGACTTGTAGGTCAGAGTACTGTTCTGGGAGGTTTCTGCCACCTACTAATGCTCGGAGTAGTTTATCTCTAAAGGTGTAATAGTGTAGCCGCGCTACAACGTCTCTCGGCTTATCTCCTTCTGCTGACCTGGGTCTCAGTGCCCTGTGTGCCCTATCAATCAGCATTTCCTGACCTTCCTCTGGGCCAACAATAGTGGTGAAAAACTCTCGTAGGTATTTGTCTAGGTCCTGAGGGAGGACAGACTCCGGAATACCCTTCACTCGGATGTTATTGCGTCGGGTGCGGTCTTCGAGGTCGGCTAGCTTGACCTCTAGATCGGAGATTTGTTCAGCTAGGCACTGAGAGTAGCCAAGCAGGTTGGTATGGTCGATCATTAAATCTTCTTGCTTACGTTCAATGGTGTCAGTGCGTTCTCCAATAGAAGCTATATCACGTTTCAGATCTGCATGGCTCTTCTCGAATTTCTTAGAGAGGGAGTCGTGGTGAGAGGCCAAGAGTGTGGTAATAGAATCCATAAGGTTGTTGTTAACCTCTTGACCAGTGCGTAGGGATCGCCCCACTGATTGGAGCAGGGCAGTCTCATTAGGGGTTTCAGCAGAATCACTGACATCTGTGAGTTCTTCATCTGTGCCAGCTAGGGATCTAGAGAGGGGTTTACTGAAATGATCCACCACTGTACGTTTAGGTGTATTAGAGGGCTTTTGTTTTCTTTTGAAAGTTTGGGGCATTTTTCGGCTCTGCATGGACATTCAGCAAAATTGAGGATAGTGATAGCACTATAGTGGTCTGCTTAAATCAGGCTGACTGGGGTCACGGCATCAAGGAGCTACCTACATAGTTAAAGGATATTTTACATCAAAACAGAATTGTTGTGGCCTGTGCTGCTATGAGGGGTAGTTAGCATACACTACTCCATCAGCAATGTTGTGGGGCTAACTGCACCAGAAACCAATATTCCCTTTCGACTCGGGGAAGAGGGATACGACCCAAGGGAAGGGGAAAAGGGAAGTGGAGGTGACCAGCCTGGACAAGCCAGGCCGGAAAGGGTGAGTCTTGAGGGATTTCTCTAGCTCAGCTACACGTATATATCTAAACACAATACAAATTAATTATGAGGAGAGCAACCTGTAAAGAAAAATAGCAGTTAGGCAAGCAGTAAGACAGAGCAGCGATTAATTGCAATTTTGTGTGTCCAGTATATCTACGATGTCTGAGGGCCTGAAAAGGATTAAGGTTGTTAGGCAGATTAAAATAACACTCCACCTTAAGCTGATGCTCAAGGACACCTGTGCTGACGCAGCAGCAATAAATGAACAACAACAGTACACTGATAGTTGGAAGTTCTTCTGTATAAAGTGTGGCCTTAGGTATATGTGAGAGTACAACTTTTCCCAGCAAGCAATCAGTATTAAATGTGTGGCAGATGTAAGGTCCGTTTAGCGTGGGTAATGAGTAAGTCCCAACAAAGTTACTTTCTTTGGGAAGGTATGGTTGAGAGAAAAAGTCTCTATAGCAGGGGTGCTTCTTATTGTATCTGCTGCCGTGTGACAAAGTTACATGTATGCTGGCTACTCACCGGGGTCAGAGGAGATAGAGAAGGATGTCAGCTGAACAAGCTGGCTCTTACCCGGTCTTGCAGTGGGGCACTTATGGAAAAGCTGATGGATAGTATATCTCAGGGGCCGTGAGCCGTGTAAACAGCCGGGCACTCTGCGGAGGAGCCGTAAAGGTGAGAGGGCCCCAAGATGGCGGGTCTTCGCGCCTTTTCTTAAGGCCTGCTGGAAAAGGATCGCAGTTGGTCCCCAGGGACCACAGAAATCTGACAGATCTTCAGGGTCACCGGACCCACCGGGAGGTAAGGATGGTCAGTATAGCGGTCAACCACAGGTCCGGTAACTTCAGTTATTTCAGAGGTAGTTCAGGAGAGCTCCCAAATGCCGGGCAGCCCCACTCGCGTGGGAGAGAACAGCAGCGAAGCACTCCGGAGCGGATCCCCGACCCTCCGGAGTGATGCGGTAGGATGAGGCTCAATCAGAGGCTGGGCAGGCTAAGGCGGGTTGAGCGGTTACTCCGGAGCGGAGCCCCGACCCTCCGGAGTAGGTGGAGAGCTGCCGCACTAGCTGCGGGACCAGTTAGGAGTCTGTCCGTTGCTGGTGGTAAGTGGCGTTAGTGGCACGAGAGGCAGGCCAGTTGGTCTGGGTGGTAAGGGAGTCGGCAGTCTCACTCGGGGTACCTCTCTGGCAAGTTCGGCAATGAGCGGTGAAAGGCTGGTCTGTATACCGCAGCGGTGTAGCAGAGAGTTTCTGCGTAGGGGAGCCCAAAAGATCAAGTTGGGTATAATATTTTGCCCCTATTTAGTGTCCACGGTGCTTCTGATAGCAAGTTGGGCAAAGGAACCCAAAAAATAAATCTTTATATAGCGTTTTATGGTTTTAGGGCTCAGGAGCTCAGCACATGCACGTCTGAACAGTTCAGTGGCTAACTCCGCCCCCCCCCCGCTACTCTTTTTAATAGTTACCTAGTTAAAATAATTACAAAATTACCTGTAAAATAAATCCTAACCTAAGTTACAATTAAACCTAACACTACACTATCAATAAATTAATTAAATAAAATACCTACAATTATCTACAATTAAACCTAACACTACACTATCAATAAATAAATTAAATAAACTACCTACAATTACCTACAATTAAACCTAACACTACACTATCAATAAATTAATTAAATACAATACCTACAAATAAATACAATGAAATAAACTAACTAAAGTACAATAAATAAAAAAGAACTAAGTTACAAAAAATAAAAAAATATTTACAAACATTAGAAAAATATTACAACAATTTTAAACTAATTACACCTACTCTAAGCCCCCTAATAAAATAACAAAGACCCCCAAAATAAAAAAATGCCCTACCCTATTCTAAAATTAAAATAGAAAAGCTCTTTTACCTTACCAGCCCTGAAAAGGGCCCTTTGCGGGGCATGCCCCAAAGAATTCAGCTCTTTTGCCTGTAAAAAAAACAAACCTACAATACCCCCCCCCAACATTACAACCCACCACCCACATACCCCTAATCTAACCCAAACCCCCCTTAAATAAACCTAACACTAAGCCCCTGAAGATCTCCCTACCTTGTCTTCACCACACCGGGTCCCGATCTGTCCAGAAGACCCTCCGAAATCTTCATCCAAGTCCAAGAGTGACGTCCATCCTCCGGCTGAAGTCTGGATCCAAGCGGCAAATGAAGAAGTCCATCTTCGGGAAGAAATCTTCATCCTATCCAGGCAGAAGAGGACATCCGGACTGGCAAACATCTTCATCCAAGCCGCATCTTCTATGTTGTTCCATCGGATGACGAGCGGCTGATCTTGAAGACCTCCGGCGCGGATCCATCCTCTTCGTTCGACGTCCAACTGAAGAATGAAGGTTCCTTTAAGGGACGTCATCCAAGATGGCGTTCCTCGAATTCCGATTGGCTGATAGGATTCTATGAGCCAATCGGAATTAAGGTAGGAAAATTCTGATTGGCTGATGGAATCAGCCAATCAGATTCAAGTTCAATCCGATTGGCTGATCCAATCAGCCAATCAGATTGAGCTCGCATTCTATTGGCTGTTCCGATCAGCCAATAGAATGCGAGCTCAATCTGATTGGCTGATCCAATCAGCCAATCGGATTGAACTTGAATCTGATTGGCTGATCCAATCAGCCAATCAGAATTTTCCTACCTTAATTCCGATTGGCTGATAGAATCCTATCAGCCAATTTGAATTCGAGGGACGCCATCTTGGATGACATCCCTTAAAGGAACCTTCATTCTTCAGTTGGACGTTGGAAGAAGAAGATGGATCCGCGCTGAAGGTCTTCAAGATGGAGCCGTTCGTCATCGGATGAAGATAGAAGATGCCGCTTGGATCAAGATGGTTGCCGGTCCGGATCTCCTCTTCTTCCCGGATAGGATGAAGACTTTGGAGCCTCTTCTGGACCTCTTCAGCCGCGGCTTGATAGAAGACTTCAGCCGGATTATGGATCGCCAGCCCCCGCTTGGGCTTGGATCAAGACTTCGGAGGATGGATCGGTGAACCTGGCATGGTGAAGATAAGGTAGGAAGATCTTCAGGGGCTTAGTGTTAGGTTTATTTAAGGGGGGTTTGGGTTAGATTAGGGGTATGTGGGTGGTGGGTTGTAATGTTGGGGGGGGTATTGTATGTTTTTTTTTACAGGCAAAAGAGCTGAATTATTTGGGGCATGCCCCGCAAATGGCCCTTTTCAGGGCTGTTAAGGTAAAACAGCTTAGAACTTTTTAAATTTAGAATAGGGTAAGGCATTTTTTTATTTTGGGGGTCTTTGTTATTTTATTAGGGGGCTTAGAGTAGGTGTAATTAGTTTAAAATTGTTGTAATATTTTTCTAATGTTTGTAAATATTTTTTTATTTTTTGTAACTTAGTTCTTTTTTATTTTTTGTACTTTAGTTAGTTTATTTAATTGTAGTTATTTGTAGGTATTGTATTTAATTAATTTATTGATAGTGTAGTGTTAGGTTTAATTGTAGGTAATTGTAGGTATTTTATTTAATTTATTTATTGATAGTGTAGTGTTATGTTTAATTGTAACTTAGGTTAGGATTTATTTTACAGGTAATTTTGTAATTATTTTAACTATTTTAGCTATTAAATAGTTATTAACTATTTAATAGCTATTGTACCTGTTTAAAATAATTACAAAGTTGCCTGTAAAATAAATATTAATCCTAAAATAGCTACAATATAATTATAATCTATATTGTAGCTATATTAGGGTTTATTTTACAGGTAAGTATTTAGCTTTAAATAGGAATAATTTATATAATAAGAGTTAATTTATTTAGTTAGATTTAAATTATATTTAATTTAGGGGGGTGTTAGTGTTAGACTTAGCTTTAGGGGTTAATCCATTTATTAGAGTAGCGGCAAGATCTGGTCGGCAGATTAGGGGTTAATTATTGTAGGTAGCTGGCGGCGACGTTGTGGGGGGCAGATTAGGGGTTAATAAATATAATATAGGGGTCGGCGGTGTTAGGGGCAGCAGATTAGGGGTACATAGGTATAATGTAGGTTGCGGCGGTATACGGAGCGGCAGATTAGGGGTTAAAAAAATATGCAGGTGTCAGCGATAGCGGGGGCGGCAGATTAGGGGTTAATAAGTGTAAGGTTAGGGGTGTTTAGACTCGGGGTACATGTTAGAGTGTTAGGTGCAGACGTAAGAAGTGTTTCCCCATAGAAAACAATGGGGCTGCGTTAGGAGCTGAACGCTGCTTTTTTGCAGGTGTTAGGTTTTTTTTCAACTCAAATGGCCCCATTGTTTTCTATGGGGGAATCGTGCACGAGCACGTTTTTGAAGCTGGCCACGTCCGTAAGCAACGCTGGTATTTAGAGTTGCAGTGGCAGTAAATATGCTCTACAATATCCATTCATTATTTATGTTATGCACTTTTACTGTAAAAATGCCCATTGTGACAAAGCATAAAGTACAGCCAATCAAATCCTGTGCCTCCCGCTCCATATGTTCATACAAGTGTGCCACTCTGCAGTCACAAGTACAGAGCCTGAGATGTGTTTGAGATCGACTGTTTCATTTAAAGGGACATTAAACACTAAAAAAAAAATGCTAGATAGAATGATGCATTCAAAGAAAAGATTAGTTTGAGAAGAAGACTTACTTTTTAAAGTTTAATTAGTTTAAATAGTGACAAAATAAGTGTAAAGTTTTAGGGGTCGATTTAACTAACAGCGGATGCTGCATCGCCGGCCCATCGTTTCTGGTCTGCCAGAAACAGAAGTTACGAAACAGCGGTCGTAGGGGGCGGCATTGCACAAGCATTTCACAAGAAATGCTTGTGCAATGTTAAATGCTGACAGCGTATGCTGTCAGCTTTTAGCGATGTCAAGTGAATCATGTCTGCTCAACCTTTCATAAATCTACCCCTTAGTGTCTATAAAAGTATGGGAGCTGCCATGTTGTAACTTAGGTTACCTTCTCTGCTGTGGCCAATTAGGGACAGTTATAAATAAGTCACTAGAGTGTGCAGCCAATGGCTGTGTGGAATATAACAGTATTCTGTATTTCCATTTCTATAGTAACAGAAACTGAAATGAATGGAATTACATAAAATAATTCAGAATGGAATTACATAAAAAGAGGGCAAAATAAATAATGAAAGTATATTGTAGAGTTTTTTTTATATATATAGGATTTATCATTTTATATTATCATCTCAAAATGTTTACTGTCCCTTTAATGTGATGGGGCATTCAGGGCTACTGTCTATGCATTAGCTGCCTCAGCCTCAGAGGATCTATAGGCTCAGAGCAGCGGGTTTGCAATCTTGTAGTAGTGTATGGGGCTTGCAGTTCTCCATTTGTACCAACGGCATTGTTACATTTAAAGGGACATATAACCTCAATTTTTTTATCATTCAGATAGAGCATACACTTTTTAACAACTTTCCAGCAACTTGCTGCAGAGATACAGGACATAGGTACCAGATGATTGATGCTGAAGCAGGTATCAGCTGTAGAAGACCTTAATCTACAACTCACAACAAAGGCCAGGAGATAAGATTAGGTCACAACAAGAATGAAAATCCAAACAAGCACAGTACAATTTGTTCAGGACCTAAGACAGAGTTCAAAGCGGAGTTAGTACAGCACATACTTTGAAAAGCCTCTTGAACATTCTTATTTCATGTACTCTAATATATATCTGAATGAGCTCCTGTGCGGTTTAATAACCACTTTGTAGAATTCAGCGAGGTTAGGCTTCTGAGTATACATTTCTGCCTCTCGTGGGAAGTAAAAATATAACACAATATTATTTATAATTCCTGTTTTCTATTTTTTTTAATTCTAAAAGGTGTTCTTAATATTTTAATTAGTGCTATAGGACAGCAGAGATCAGATAGATTTGCCTCACTAAAGAATTATTTTAAAATCTTATGGAATGTATTCAGCATACTGTAAACAGTTTTGTCTACTCTGTTTTGGCTCTTTTAAAAACTTTATTGAATTATCTTTATTTAGACAACACTTTATTATTATTTTTTTTTTACTTGCGTGAGCATTTCATGTATTTTCCTCTTGTTTATTTTGCCCAAAGACTGAAGCATAAAAGGCTTTAACTTTAGCATGAACTGTAACCTCTTCACTCCTAAAGTGTGACAGTAAAGCACGAAATCTGAGCATAGTTAATCTTCTGTAGACATGCAGATTACTGTAGCCCGAGGTTAGAATGAACCTGCAGTATTAGGAGGAAGGCAATGTGAGCATACATTTTGTCACGCAATAAGCACACATGCTATTTTCTCTAACTCATATTCCTGTTTTACAAAAAAAGGTTGTACAGCACATTTACATGAATATATTCGATAACATCAGATTCACTAACCATCTATCTGGTATCTATACACTTTACTTACCAAATCCTATGGATAGTTGAGGCACTTTCTGGTGATATGTGGCCCAGAAAAACATAGGTGCACATACCGGCGGTGACCTCAGTAAATCTAGCCCAGTACATGCAGAACTATTCTCACACTGCTTTTTATTAAAGTTTAAACCTGCTACTGCGTCCTTTAGTTTTTCAATCATTTTATCATCTTTCCTAAAATGAAACTTTTGTTAATCTTTCAATGTTTGATACCAATAAGAACTAATATTCAACGAAAAAACGAACTAAAATCTTTTTTAATTGGCAAATTAGATTGTGCTGTTTATTTAAGTCAAACAAAATGCTGGGCAATGAGTCCCTGAAACTATAACACACAAAACTTTACAAATTTATGCTGCCACCCAACCAGTCAATGTGGCTGTCTGTACAGACGCCCTTCTAATTCTATAGGCTGCCTGCACATCTCTTCATTAATGTGGACACCACCCAGGCATTTATCTCCTGGCTTGACCAGAGTAACCTTATACAATTTTACATTTATTTATGTACCTCTCTATTTATGGCATTAAACCAGGTCAACAATGTGGTGCAATTTAAGCAAGTTACTCTTTTTGTTATACTAACCAAGTGTAACATAGTGGGCTATACAGTAAGACCCCCCCCCCTCACACACACACAAACATACACAATCCATGAAATGACTGGGGACCATATGATCAGAACTTCTGGCCAATTTCATCTGATGTATGAATCAATTTAATCAGATAAGACTTTGTTTTTGTTCTTGGTTTTGCATGGTTTTTGGATTTTTCTAATTCAGCAATCTTTACTGCTTGAAACCAATTTTGTCTTGTTTTAAACAGCATACTTTGAATGATTAAAAGGCTTTTCTTTAACATTAATCAGAAAAATTGGGATATATGTATTATTATCTAAAGGAGTCATCCAAATTTATATAACAATAGCAATCTTAAAATTCTTATGATTAAAACTCTCTCCTGAGATTAGGTTGAAATTAACACATTTGTTGAGTTTCAGTTAAATTATCTGAGTTAGGATCATCCATTTGTGTAATGCTAGAATGAAATACCTCAGGGAGGTAGAAGAACATATTATTCCTGAGATTTGGTATTAAAACCAATCTAATTCTTAGATTCAAGTGTATTGCTCTTTTCCAATCTAGTTCTAATTTGATGCATGTTTTATAATTTTTAAAGGGACATTAAACCCCAAAATTTCTTTCATGAGAGGACACAATTTTAAACAACATTCCAATTTACTTCTAGTATCTAATTTGCTTCATTCTTTAGCTATCCTTTATTGAAGAAATAACAATGCACATGTGATCCAATCACACAAGGCATCTATGTGCAACCACCAATCAGCAAAAAAAAAAATGGGGTTCAAGTCCCTTTAAAACCTTAACATTTGTGATTTGTGGTATAACTCTGAGGTATAGATGGCCAGTGAATAAGTGGAGATGCTATTAACATCTCCACAAGTAACATATTGTTTGGTGAGCAAATATTTGAAAGCAATATACATAGATCATATATGATTATTCCCATAGTTACATCTTTATTTGTGTCTAATATCATCCCAGTCTGATTGGCTCATTTATGACCCTGAAACATCTAAAGGATTGTATTCTGCTGTGTAAAAAAATAACAAAGATAAAAGAAGATATCTATATAGGTGCAGCTGCGTCACACAGAGACAGGGATTTAGGACTCTAAACAAATTCTGCACATTCCTTGGTTTTATCTATGTGTATGACGGCATCAGGTAACAAGGTTAGATTAACTGAATGTGTATGGAGAAACAAGGTACCTATTGGTAGGGAAAACTTAAAATATCCGTAACCAACAAGTTATAGAAACAGCAAGACAAAAATGAATGCTTCCAAATTTCTCTCATAAAGTGAAATACTTTGATGATAATTATAATACACTGCTCATGTTATCTCTTAAACTTTGTGTACACAAACTGCCTGGCATGAAGCACAACTTTCACCTTTAAAGGGGCAGTAAAATAAAAATGTAACTTTAATGGTAAAAAAAAAATCAATTTACTGTTATGAAATTTGCTTTTTTTTTTTTTTTATCCTTTGTCAAAGAGTAAACCGAGGTGGGCTCAGGAGTGTGCATGTGTCTTTAGATTCTACGACGGCTGTGTTTGCAACAATGTTTGTACCACAGTCTTTTTTTAAGTTGAATTGCTTGTGAAGCCTGCAGTTATAATAGTGTGGGGAGGGGGCCAAAAAGTAGTGGGGGGAAGAAAAGCGGACATTTATTATAAATATTTAAGAAGTTAGAAGTTTAATTTAATCTAAGCACCCAATATAATCATGATTGAAAATAGTAGAAGAATTGTGACATTGGTTTAAATGACATTGACAATGGTATACTATAGAAGAAATTGACACTGGGATAGAAGACATTGACATTGGTTTAGAAAACATTAACACTGAGCTAGAAGACATTGACATTAGTTTAAACAACATTGATATTGGTATAGAAGACATTGCCGTTGGTTTAGAAGACATTGGTTTAGAAGACATTGACATTGGTATTGAAGATATTAACACAGAGTTAGAAGATATTGACACTAGGTTAAAAGACATTGATTTAGAAGACAACATTGGCATTAGGTAGGAAGACATTGACATTGGTTTAGAAGACATTAACACAGAGTTAGAAGATATTGACACTAGGTTAGAAGACATTGATTTAGAAGACAACATTGGCATTAGGTAGGAAGACATTGACATTGGTTTAGAAGACATTAACACTGGGTTCAAAAAGACATTGGCACCAGGTTAGAAGACATTGACATTGGTTTAGAAGACATTTACATTGGTTTAGAAGACATTGATATTGGTTTAGAAGACACTGATATTGGTTTTGAAGACATTGAGATTGGTTTAGAAGACATTGACATTGGTTTAGCAGACATAGGTTAATGAAAATAATTTGGGACAACTCAGTTCAAGTGTTTTCATTATAAAATTATCTGGTCTTTATGAACACTAAGCATTACAATACACAGGGATAATTTGTAGCTATACTAAGTAGCTTAGACTATTCCTAAACAATTTTTCATGCTTAATAACACTTCTACCACCTAAGGATACTTTTAAGGTCAAGGGTAAATCTTATTATTTCAAGACTGTACCTGTTCAAAATCAATATTTGTAGCAATGTTACACATTGTTGCCTAAACCACTGCCACAGAATGTAAAAGACGTGCCACAAATAAATTATTGCTTAGATTCTGAATTGTTTAATGAAAATAAACTCATCCACAACAAAATTACTGAATATATAGCAAAATATATGATATGTTTGGTGATGGAAACAGTATGTAGCTGGCTACTTTCAATTACAAGCATCATTGTCTGCTTCTCTTATGAGTTTTCGTAGTTTATTAAAGAGGTAGGAAAGACCCAAAGTCAAGTATCACTTCTTTCTTCGTATCCCACAATCCTCCCTAGTTTAAGTGACTCTAGAAATACACCCTTAGGGGAAATGAATGGTTCTGCTGAGTTACCGGAGTACCTGTAAGAATATTTGTGTTCTGTAGCTGAAAGGTTAAATCTGACTGCCATCCTCTTCTAACCTGTAATTGACAACATAACAGATAAAGTAACCTTTTAATCCAGCTGGTACCCAGGTGCATATTATATGGGGTAAATAAAATGAGCACATTCTGTCATTTTATTACACAGCAGCACTCCCCGTGAAATGCCCTTCTCATGAGGCAGTGAGTCATTCACCTTGTCTTACAGCAGGTGGTGAAAGTATTTACTTGCGGTTACTTCATACAAATAGCTTTAGTGCCGTTTCCTCATTCCACTGATATCACATCAATAGCTTATCTGTTTGCTGATTACATAGCTGTGACCTGCAATAAACATACTCCAAATATGCATATTTTTACAAGATTGTATATATATATATTGTTTTATCTCATATTGATATGGTAACTTATGACTCATTTACTGATGGGTTACACTACAGCATCATGTCCAGAGCTTTGTGCCAATATGCAGATTTGGATGATACTGAAGAGATATTAATTGCCTCTTCCCCTTTGTGTATAAAATGTATTTGTTCCCATCTCCTTAGAGAGGTCAAAAAGCAAATACTGTGACCTGAATTTCAAAATGCTGCACATTTCCTGAACTAGCTATTGATTTTCAGCACTTGTAATTGAACTTTGTTTTATTATAGGATTAACTTGTTTCTTTTTTGTATCTTCATAACTGTTCCATTTAATCAGTGAAACAATTTCTTGCCCAGCTGATAGAAAAGAAAAGCCTGAAGCGAAACTGAAAATACATTTACAGAGGTGGATCCTGGGTTAACATTTACCCCACCCTGGGAATGTACCTAGAGATATTGGTTTGACTTTTACCCTTGTAGTAAGATCTGAAGGAAATGATTGCTCTGGAGAACCACCTTAAAGGGACACTGAATCAAATTTTTTTCTTTCGTGATTCAGATAGAGCATGCGATTTTAAGAAACTTTCTAATTTACTCCTATTATCAATTGTTCTTTGTTCTCTTGCTTTCTTAATTTGAAAAAGAAGGCATCTAAGCTAATTTTTTGGTTCAGGACCATGGAAAGCACTTGTTTATTGATAGGTGAATTTACCCACCAATCAGCAAGAACAACACAGTGTGTTCACCAAAAATGGGCCGGCATCTAAACTTACATTCTTGTATTTAAAATAAAGATACTAAGAGAATGAAGCCAATTTGATTATAGGAGTCAATAAGAAAGTTGCTTAATATTGCATGCTCTATCTGAATCACAAAAGAAAAAAATTGAGTTCAGTGTCCCTTTAACCAGTCTGCCACACCTCCTCCTATCTAACCCTAAATTCCCAGCAGATGACTTGATAACCGTTAGAGGTTTGGTTCTGAATCACAGTGATATAACAAATAGATCCCTAGTCTGTTTCCTTGGATAAATCAAAGGATTAAATAAAAAAATACATAAGCAAAATGTTTTATTGTTTTTAAACTTAAATTCACCTGATATTTGTAGTTGATAAAAAAATATAGAATGTAAAGGGTCGGATTATTTAAAGGGACAGTCTAGGCCAAAATAAACTTTCATGATTCAGATAGAGCATGTCCTTTTAAACACTTTTCCAATTTACTTTTATCACCAATTTTGCTTTGTTCTCTTGGTATTCTTAGTTGAAAGCTTAATCTAGGAGGTTCATATGCTAATTTCTTAGACCTTGAAGGCCACCTCTTTTCAGAATGCATTTGAACAGTTTTTCACCACTAGAGGGTGTTAGTTTACATATTTCATATAGATAACACTGTGCTCGTGCACGTGAAATTATCTGGGAGCAGGCAGTGATTGGCTAAACTGCAAGTCTGTCAAAAGAACTGAAATAAAGGGGCAGTTTGCAGAGGCTTAGATACAAGATAATAACAGAGGTTAAAAGTATATTATTATAACTGTGTTGGTTATGCAAAACTGGGGAATGGGTAATAAAGGGATTATCTATCTTTTAAAACAATAAAAATTCTGGTGTAGACTGTCGCTTTAACGCTCCCGCTTGAGCGTTAACTGAGCTAGAAGTAAGCTTTTTGCGCTCTTCGGGTTGCGCTCAGTATTATGAGTTGAAAGTAAACTGTTTTTGCTAGCGCGCTAACCCGTTAGAGCATATTCTGCTATGTGCAGAACATTGGAATGTGAAATATTTACAGTAAATACATAGGGGCATATTTATCAAGCTCCGTATAGAGCTTGATGCCCCGTGTTTCTGGCGAGCCTGCAGGTCGCCAGAAACAGCAGTTATGAAGCAGCGGTCACAAAGACCCCTGCTCCATAACCTGTCCGCCTGCTCAGAGCAGGCGGACAGACATCGCCGGAAATCAACCCCATCGAGTACGATCAGGTTAATTGACACCCCCCTGCTGGCGGCCGATTGCAAGAGCTGCTGGTGCAATGCTGAATACGGCAAGCGTATTGCTCGCCGTATTCAGCGAGGTCTGGCGGACCTGATCCACACTGTCGGATCAGGTTCGCCAGACCTTGATAAATAGTGGCCATAGTTAAAACCTTTATTAAATATGAATATTGCATAAATATGTTTTTCCATGCAAATGGCTCCAATGCACTTCTGTATATGTCTATATATGTGTACATACAGTATGTATTTATGTGTATACAGGGAGTGCAGAATTATTAGGCAAGTTGTATTTTGAGGATTAATTTTATTATTGAACAACAACCATGTTCTCAATGAACCCAAAAAACTCATTAATATCAAAGCTGAATATTTTTGGAAGTAGTTTTTAGTTTGTTTTTAGTTATAGCTATTTTAGGGGGATATCTGTGTGTGCAGGTGACTATTACTGTGCATAATTATTAGGCAACTTAACAAAAAACAAATATATACCCATTTCAATTATTTATTTTTACCAGTGAAACCAATATAACATCTCAACATTCACAAATATACATTTCTGACATTCAAAAACAAAACAAAAACAAATCAGTGACCAATATAGCCACCTTTCTTTGCAAGGACACTCAAAAGCCTGCCATCCATGGATTCTGTCAGTGTTTTGATCTGTTCACCATCAATATTGCGTGCAGCAGCAACCACAGCCTCCCAGACACTGTTCAGAGAGGTGTACTGTTTTCCCTCCTCGTAAATCTCACATTTGATGATGGACCACAGGTTCTCAATGGGGTTCAGATCAGGTGAACAAGGAGGCCATGTCATTAGATTTTCATCTTTTATACCCTTTCTTGCCAGCCACGCTGTGGAGTACTTGGACGCGTGTGATGGAGCATTGTCCTGCATGAAAATCATGTTTTTCTTGAAGGATGCAGACTTCTTCCTGTACCACTGCTTGAAGAAGTTGTCTTCCAGAAACTGGCAGTAGGACTGGGAGTTGAGCTTGACTCCATCCTCAACCCGAAAAGGCCCCACAAGCTCATCTTTGATGATACCAGCCCAAACCAGTACTCCACCTCCACCTTGCTGGCGTCTGAGTCGGACTGGAGCTCTCTGCCCTTTACCAATCCAGCCACGGGCCCATCCATCTGGCCCATCAAGACTCACTCTCATTTCATCAGTCCATAAAACCTTAGAAAAATCAGTCTTGAGATATTTCTTGGCCCAGTCTTGACGTTTCAGCTTGTGTGTCTTGTTCAGTGGTGGTCGTCTTTCAGCCTTTCTTACCTTGGCCATGTCTCTGAGTATTGCACACCTTGTGCTTTTGGGCACTCCAGTGATGTTGCAGCTCTGAAATATGGCCAAACTGGTGGCAAGTGGCATCTTGGCAGCTGCCCGCTTGACTTTTCTCAGTTCATGGGCAGTTATTTTGCGCCTTGGTTTTTCCACACGCTTCTTGCGACCCTGTTGACTATTTTGAATGAAACGCTTGATTGTTCGATGATCACGCTTCAGAAGCTTTGCAATTTTAAGAGTGCTGCATCCCTCTGCAAGATAGCTCACTATTTTTGACTTTTCTGAGCCTGTCAAGTCCTTCTTTTGACCCATTTTGCCAAAGGAAAGGAAGTTGCCTAATAATTATGCACACCTGATATAGGGTGTTGATGTCATTAGACCACACCCCTTCTCATTACAGAGATGCACATCACCTAATATGCTTAATTGGTAGTAGGCTTTCGAGCCTATACAGCTTGGAGTAAGACAACATGCATAAAGAGGATGATGTGGTCAAAATACTCATTTGCCTAATAATTCTGCACTCCCTGTATATGTCTGTAAATATATAATCATATGAATACATATGTACACATGCACACACATACACATATATATATATATATATATATATACACACATACTTCTTTAGACATCTGTATGCATCTCTATGTTAAAGCCCTTTGCCTGCCTTTTTTTCCTAACACCTGAGACCTCATATCTTTGAGCTCTTACAACTTTTTTGTGCAATATTGTTTTTTAATAACTTGAATTCCGCTCACGCAATCGCGTTTACTTTCAACTTGTAATACAAGCAGAAAACCTGACTTGCGCAAACACCCGTTATATACCCCTTATTGCTCACACGTAACTATTACTGCTCCACTTGTAATCTGGCCCTACTTAGGGTGGGTGTCACTATATTTTCTGTTGTATGTATTCAGGTAAATGTAGTGTCATTCATGTTACCTTTTTTATTTTAAGAAATGAAAATGAAGATGTTCCATTTAGTCAGTAAAACATAATTTTGTCTGATAGAAAAGTAAAGCCTAAAGCGAAACTGAAAATACATTTACATAGGTGGATCCTGGGTTAACATTTACCCCACCCTGGGAATGTACCTAGAGATATTGGTTTGACTTTTGCCCTTGTAGTATGATCTGAAGGAAATGATTGCTCTGGAGAACCACCTTAACCAGTCTGCCACACCTCTCCTATCTAACCCTAAATTCCCAGCAGATGACTTGATAACCGTTAGAGGTTTGGTTCTGAATCACAGTGATATAACAAATAGATCCATAGTCTGTTTCCTTGGATAATTCAAAGGATTAAAAAAAAAATCATAAATAAAAAAGTTTTATTGTTTTTAACTTCAAATTCACCTGATATTTGTAGTTGATAAATAAATAGAATGTAATGGATTCAGGGTCACATTACAAGTGGAGTGTTATTTAACGCTCATGCTCGAGAGTTAACTGAGCTAGAAGTAAGCTTTTTGCGCTCGTGGGTTATGCTCGTATTATGAGTTGAAAATAAACAGTTTTTGCTTGCGCGCTAACTTGACGAGCACAAAAAGCTGAACTTACAATATCGCATGTGTGATAACTTATTCCCCCATACAAGTTACAATATCACGAACACGTTAACGTATCTCTCCATAGACTTCAATGGAGCACGAAAAGTAAAAAACAAAAACTAACACCCAATTTGCGCACAAACACGAAATGAAAATATGAATATTTCACATTACAATGTTCTTCACATAGAAGAATATGTTATATTTATTCATAATTACATATTTATATATATATATATATATATATATATATATATATATATATGATGTTTTGTTGCACCAATATATATTTATACATACACAAACATGATTATATATAGGTATCGATATATACAGATATATTTAGAAATATCAATTTATAAATAGTGCAGAACATTAGAAAGTGAAATATTTACAGTAAATACATAGTTAAAACCTTTATTAAATATGAATATTGCATAAATATGTTTTTTTTCTCCATACTTTCATCTACTTAAAGGTGTCCATATTGCCACTTTTAAACAGGACACATATGAAAAATACATATGTCAAAGTTCTTATAATGGAACATTATTCAAAACATTTCTTTAAACAGCCCTGACATATGTATTTTTTATAAGTGCCCTGTTTTAAAGCGGCAATATGGTCACTATATATATATTTATACACTCACAGTAAGAATAGAGCAGGAATATTCAACCTACAGACCCCCCCACTTGTTACATTAGTATACTCATGGTAACTATAGAGCAGGAATATTCAACCTACAGAGCCCCCCACTTGTTACATTAGTACACTCATGGTAACTGTAGAGCAGGAATATTCAACCTAAAGACCCCCCACTTGTTACATTAGTACACTCACAGTAAGTATAGAGCAGGAATATTCAACCTAAAGACCCCCACTTGTTACATTAGTACACTCATGGTAACTATAGAGCAGGAATATTCAACCTAAAGACCTACCCCCCACTTGGTACATTAGTACACCCATGGCAACTATAGAGCAGGAATATTCAACCTAAAGACCCCCCACTTGTTACATTAGTACACTCACGGTAACTATAAAGCAGGAATATTCAACCTAAAGACCCCCCACTTGTTACATTAGTACACCCATGGCAACTATAGAGCAGGAATATTCAACCTAAAGACCCCCCACTTGGTACATTAGTACACCCATGGTAACTATAGAGCAGGAATATTCAACCTAAAGACCCCCCACTTGGTACATTAGTACACCCATGGCAACTATAGAGCAGGAATATTCAACCTAAAGACCCCCCACTTGTTACATTAGTACACTCATGGTAACTATAGAGCAAGAATATTCAACCTAAAGACCTATCCCCCACTTGGTACATTAGTACACCCATGGCAACTATAGAGCAGGAATATTCAACCTAAAGACCCCCACTTGTTACATTAGTACACTCATGGTAACTATTGAGCAGGAATATTTAACCTAAAGACCTACCCCCCCACTTGGTACATTAGTACACCCATGGCAACTATACATAGTAACATAGTAACATAGTAGATGAGGTTGAAAAAAGACCGAAGTCCATCGAGTTCAACCTATACAAATCTAAAATATATACAAAAAGCTCCAGTTAAGCTTAAATAATCCCACTAAAAGGTGACCCATTTAAAACTAGCAATCATATCCATGAATTTTGTTTATAGACAGAAATGTATCCAAATAATTTTTAAATGTATCTAGGGTATTGGCATTTACTACCTCCTTTGGTAATGAGTTCCAAAATTTTATTGCTCTTATATATAGTGAAAAAACGTTTCCGTTGCAGGAGATTAAATCTCCTTTCCTCCAACCTTAAATTGTGACCTCTGGTTTTCTTGGAATAAACAGCGCTTCTGCCATCTCTGTATATGGGCCTTGAATATATTTATATAAAGTAATCATGTCACCTCTTAAGCGCCTTTTTTCTAAAGAAAACAGACCCAGTTTGGCTAGCCTCTCCTCATAGGTTAAATTCTCCAATCCCCTTATTGGCTTTGTGGCCCTTCTCTGAACTTTTTCTAGTTCTGCAATATCTTTTTTTGCGATCGGTCCCCAGAACTGCACTCCATACTCAAGGTGAGGTCTTACCAGGGCTTTATATAGTGACAGAATTATGCTTTCCTCCCTTGAGTCAATGCCTCTTTTAATACATGCTAGTATCTTATTAGCCTTTGAAGCTGCTGCCCTGCATTGTGCACCCATCTTTAGCTTGTTATGTATTACTACTCCCAAATCCCTTTCCTCCTGTGTTTGGCTAAGTCTTGTCCCATTTAAATAATACGTTGCCTGCTTATTTTTACTTCCAAAATGTAGAACCTTGCATTTTCCTGTATTAAATCTCATTTTCCATTTACCTGCCCATACTTCTAATTTTTGCAGGTCCCTTTGTAACGAAAGTTTATCCTGCTCTGACCTAATGACCTTACTTAACTTAGAATCATCTGCAAAAATAGAGATGTCGCTATTTAATCCTAGTTCCAAGTCATTTATAAAAATATTAAAAAGAATAGAGCCCAGCATGATCCCTGGGGTACTCCACTGATCACCTTTGTCCAATCTGAGTATGATCCATTTACTACTACTCGTTGCTCCCTATCTTTAATCCAGTTATTTATCCACAAACTAACATTTTCAGCTATTCCCAGTCCCTTAATTTTATGCATTAATCTCTCAAGTGGCACTGTATCAAACGCCTTTGCAAAATCTAAGTATATCATATCAACTGATTCCCCTTTATCTAAATTTTTACTTACTTCCTCATAGAATCTAATTAGATTAGTTTGACATGTTCTATTTATCATAAAACCATGCTGATTAGAACTCATAATCTTGTTTACATGAATATGCTCATCAATATAATCCCTTATAATCCCTTCAAATATATTTCCCACTATTGATGTCAGACTAACTGGTCTATAGCTTCCTGGATCATCTCTACTTCCCTTTTTGAAGAGTGGCACCACATCAGCTTTACACCAATCCTTGGGTACCATGCCTGAGGATAATGAGTCTTGAAAAATTAAGAGTAGAGGTTTGTCTATAACAGTGCTAAGTTCCCTCAACACCCTTGGGTGTATTCCATCTGGGCCTGGAGTTTTATTTACCTTAATATTATCCAATTTGTTCCTGATATCCTCTATACATAACCCAATTAATGGTATGGGCTGGCATGTTCTATAGAGCAGGAATATTCAACCTAAAGACCCCCCATTTGGTACATTAGTACACACATGGTAACTATAGAACAGGGATATTCAACCTCAAGACCCCCCACTTGTTACATTAGTACACTCATGGTAACTATAGAGCAGGAATATTCAACCTAAAGACCTACCCCCCCACTTGGAACATTAGTACACCCATGGCAACTATAGAGCAGGAATATTCAACCTAAAGACCCCCCACTTGGTACATTAGTACACATATGGTAACTATAGAACAGGGATATTCAACCTCAAGACCCCCCACTTGTTACATTAGTACACTCATGGTAAGTATAGAGCAGGAATATTCAACCTACAGACCCCCCCCCCCCCCACTTGTTACATTAGTACACTCATGGTAACTATAGAGCAGGAATATTAAACCTACAGACCCCCCACTTGTTACATTAGTACACCCATAGCAACTATAGAGCAGGAATATTCAACCTCAAGACCTACCCCCCACTTGGTACATTAGCACACTCACGGAAAGTATAGAGCAGGAATATTCAATCTAAAGACCCCCCACTTGTTACATTAGTACACTCACTTTAAGTATAGAGCAGGAATATTAAACCTAAAGACCTACCCCCACTTGTTACATTAGTACACTCACTGTAAGTATAGAGCAGGAATATTCAACCTATAGACCTATCCCCCACTTGGTACATTAATACACTCACGGTAAGTATAGAGCAGAAATATTCAACCTAAAGACCTACCCCCCACTTGGTACATAAGTTCACTCACGGTAAGTATAGAGCAGGAATATTCAACCAAAAGACCTACCCCCCACTTGGTACATTAGTACACTCACTGTAAGTATAGAGCAGGAATATTCAACCTAAAGACCTACCCCCAATTGGTACAATAGTACACTCACAGTAAGTATAGAGCAGGAATATTCAACCTAAAGACCTACACCCCCACTTGGTACATTAGTACGCTCATGGTAAGTATAGAGAAGAAATATTCAACCAAAAGACCTACCCCAAACTTGGTACATTAGTACACTCACGGTAAGTATAGAACAGGAATATTCAACCTAAATACCCACCCCCACTTGGTACATTAGTACACTCATATTAAGTATAGAGCAGAAATAATACCCTAAAAACCTATCCCCCACTTGGTACATTAGAGCACTCACTGTAAATATGGAGCAGGAATATTTAACCTAAAGACCTACCCCCACTTGGTACATTAGTACACTCACTGTAAGTATAGAGCAGGAATATTCAACCTAAAGATCTCCCCCCAAACTTGTTACATTAGTACACTCACAGTAACTATAGACCAGGAATATTCAACCTAAAGACCTACCCCCCACTTGGTACATTAGTACACTCACGGTAAGTATAGAGCAGGAATATTCAATCTAAAGACCTACCCCCCCTTGTTACATTAGAACACTCACTGTAAGTATAGAGCATGAATATACAACCTAAAGATCTACCCCCCACTTGGTACATTAGTACACTCACTGTAAGTATAGAGCAGGAATATTCAACCTAAAGACCTACACCCCCACTTGGTACATTAGTACGCTCACGGTAAGTATAGAGCAGAAATAATACCCTAAAAACCTATCCCCCACTTGGTACATTAGTACACTCACTATAAATATAGAGCAGGAATATTCAACCTAAAGACCTACCTCCACTTGGTACATTAGTACACTCACTGTAAGTATAGAGCAGGAATAGTCAACCTATAGACCTATCCCCCACTTGGTACATTAGTACACTCACATTAAGTATAGAGCAGAAATAATACCCTAAAAACCTATCCCCCACTTGGTACATTAGTACACTCACTGTAAGTATAGAGCAGGAATATTCAATCTAAAGATCTACCCCCCACTTGTTACATTAGTACACTCACTGTAACTATAGAGCAAGAATATTCAACCTAAAGACCTACCCCCACTTGGTACATTAGTTCACTCACGGTAAGTATAGAGCAGGAATTTCTTTCATGTAATTAGCAAGAGTCCATGAGCTAGTGACGTATGGGATATACATTCCTACCAGGAGGGGCAAAGTTTCCCAAACCTTAAAATGCCTATAAATACACCCCTCACCACACCCACAATTCAGTTTTACAAACTTTGCCTCCCATGGAGGTGGTGAAGTAAGTTTGTGCTAGATTCTTCGTTGATATGCGCTTCGCAGCAGGCTGGAGCCCGGTTTTCCTCTCAGTGTGCAGTGAATGTCAGAGGGATGTGAAGAGAGTATTGCCTATTTGAATTCAATGATCTCCTTCTACAGGGTCTATTTCATAGGTTCTCTGTTATCGGTCGTAGAGATTCAACTCTTACCTCCATTTTCAGATCGACGATATACTCTTATATACCATTACCTCTACTGATTCTCGTTTCAGTACTGGTTTGGCTTTCTACTATATGTAGATGAGTGTCCTGGGGTAAGTAAGTCTTATTTTCTGTGACACTCTAAGCTATGGTTGGGCACTTTTATATAAAGTTCTAAATATATGTGTTTAAACATGTATTTGCCTTGATTCAGGATGTTCAATATTCCTTATTTCAGACAGTCAGTTTCATTATTTGGGATAATGCGTTTGAATATTAAATTTTTCTTACCTTTAAAATTTGACTTTTTTTCCTGTGGGCTGTTAGGCTCGCGGGGGCTGAAAATTCTTCATTTTATTGAGTCATTCTTGGCGCGGACTTTCTTGTCGCAAAAGTTTTCTTGTCATTTCCGGCGTCATACGTGTTGCCGGAAGTTGCGTCATTTTTTTGACGTTTTTGCGCCAAAAAATGTCAGCGTTGCCGGATGTGGAGTCATTTTTGGCGCCAAAAGCATTAAGGCGCCAAATAATGTGGGCGGCTTTTTTGGCGCTAAAAAATTTGAGCGTTATTGTTGTCTCCACAATATTTAAGTCTCATTGTTTATTGCTTCTGGTTGCTAGAAGCTTGTTCATTGGCATTTTTTCCCATTCCTGAAACTGTCATTTAAGGAATATTGCCATTCTTACATCTTATGTACAAGAAATATTTAGAAGATTTATAAGAAATATTTTTCTGATTCTATTTTAAAGGCTTTGTCTGACTTCGTGCCTTCTAATCAAATTTTTTAGGTCTTTTTCACTTCTTTTTTAATTATTGAAGTTTCAAATGACCAACAACATACTGATTTATCCTTCTCTGATGATGTTTTTTCTCTTTCAGAATATTCTTCATCAGATATTGACACTAACAAATCTACTTTTTTTTTATTATTAAAGTACATTTGTTCTTTGTTGAAAAGGTGTTGATTATTTTGGATATTAAGGTAACTAGTTCTTTAAGACTAGCTGACACTATTTCTGCCTATTTATTCTTCTGTGTTTTCAGAGGTTTTCTTTCCAATTCCCCATACTAGGGAATGGAATAGGCTGAGAATTTTCTTTTTTTTCCTTCTTCAAAGGTTTTAAACTATATTCTTTGCCAGCAGTTAAATTCAATTTGGAGGGTTCTCCAATTCATTGGGGCTATCTCTACTCCTACTAATTATGCTATTGTTTCTATAGCAAAATAGTATTTATTTTCCTTTAGATGGTTGTATCTTATTTATGGAAAATTATTTAGTTTCAGGTACTTTTCTTGGTCCTGTGATTTATTTGGATATTGCAATTGCTTCATTTTTGTTCTGTTTACTTTAAGATCAAATATCAGATTATGATTTAAAAAAAAAAAAAAAATACAAAGCAGAGAACAGCGCTAAATGGTAACCAACATACCCCTTGGAGCAGGTAAAAACTTTCCGCAATAGGACACAGGGGTAAGCCTCCAATCGAACTGCTGCTGTACACCAATCCGTGAATTTCTCTCTCACGGATGAACAAGAAGGTAGCTGTAGAGACACAAAGGGGACAGCGCAAACTCGACTCAAGGTAGTATTTATTACAATCCAGATAAAGCGCACACATAAAAACACACTTACAAGAAGTGAAAAAATCACAGGCCCTCAATAGAATTCCTTAGTAAAGTTCCGGATAGCACTTGGGGCACTCCTGGTTGACGGACAGCGTCTTGCAGCAAGCTGTTACTTCCGGCGTCTATTCAAAAAACGCCCGGGCTTACGGCAACTGCAATTGGAAAACGCCGACGGCTCTTCACCTAGCGTCACTGCTCCTCATCAACGGAAGCCCAACAGGATCAGAAAGACTCAACGCGTTTCGCCGGTTGCACACACCGGCTTTCTCAAGAGTGAATGATCCCAGTAGGAGGTAAGTCTTTATTTAAAGGTCCATACTAATTGGCGATTAGCGCCACATGAGCAGCCATATTTACATAATTACATAAGCGGAAAACTTCCTTCCTCAAAACATACCTATACTTAAATAAAAACATGTTAAAATCATACAAAAAATTAATCCTGCTAAGTAAAAAAGATGTATTAAAAACAAACACCAGTTATACATTGTACATAACAAACATTCTTTGTAATATCATGTTCAAGATTAAAAGCATTTCATATATAAACATAAAACAAATCTCTATACCTGCACTGAATATCATATCCCAATAATACATAAATTCATAGTGATAAATGAAAATATATATATATATTAGAAGATTACATTATGTACAACTAGAAAGATGTCATTGGCTGTAAAACCCCCGATCCAGGAAAAAAAACTTAATTCATTTAAAGGGATAGGTTCAGGTTATCTATTGACTTTATGTTAAACACAACCTCATACTAATAAAAAGGAGCTTTTATAAAGATGTTTCTACAAAAATGCTTGCACGTCCAAATCAATATTGAGACCTAATGGAGCAAGGCTCTTAAGCCTGTAAATCCATTCTGTCTCTTTTTGTCTTAATTTTAATAGTCTATTGGGAACTCCTGGTGGTATCCAGTCTATGATCTGGATATGTAGACCATCTAAACTACCACCATGGGCATTACTAAAGTGGACAGGTACACTATGTTTATCGAATTCTGTCTTAATATTATAGAGGTGCTCACTAAACCTTTTACTTGTTTTTCTTTTAGTGCGCCCTACATAGATCAGGTTACATTTGCAAGATAGTAAATAGACTGAATATACTGTCTGGCAGTTACATCTATACTGCATATTAAATTGTTCTGACCCATTGAAATTAAAAAAGGTGTCACCCTTTCTTACATGAGAGCACATCTGACAATTGTGTTTATGACATTTAAAGGTGCCCCTAGCGGCCGATAACCAATTACACAAACCACCACCTGTAGTTTTTTTGGGGTCATTATTCTTACTGCGTAATTTACTGGGTGCTAGGAAAGATTTCAAGTTTCTATTTTTCTTAAATGTTATTCTGGGTTTCTCCCCTAGCTCTTTCCCCAAAATAGGATCTAACTTTAGAATGTTCCAATGTTTATTAAGTATTTTAGTAATTACAGGCGCCCCCTCATTGTATCTAGTTATAAATCTAGTTTCTCCAAAATTCTTATTGCCATTATTAAAGTTTGTCAATGGTTCCACTTTTCCCTTACTAGTCAACAAATCTATCCTGTTACATTCCAAAGCTTTATTTTTTGCCTTATCTAACAATTCACTATTGTACCCCTTCCTTAAAAATTTCTGATCTAAATACTTTGCTTCTTCATTAAAATCAGAGATATTAGTACAATTCCGCCTAATGCGGATGTACTGACTGGTAGGGATATTATCCTTCCAGCTTTTCAAATGTGCACTACCAGCATCTACAAAACTATTCCTATCAACCAGTTTCCTAAAGTTTCGTACCATCACTTTATTACTATTGCTATCTACCGACAGCTCTATATCCAAGAATTCTATTTTATTATTAGAACTGTTCCCACTGAATTTGAGATTGAAATCATTCTTATTGATGTATTCACTAAATCTCATGAGGGATTCCTCTGTTCCCTTCCAAAGTATAATTACATCATCAATGTAACGAAAGTATTTCACAATATTTGTCTCAAAAGGATTATTCTTCCAAATAAGGCACCTCTCGAAACGGTCCATAAACAAATTAGCGTAAGAGGGGGCAAAGGTTGTCCCCATTGCCGTACCCCTCAACTGTAAATAATATTTCTCCCCAAATTCAAAATAATTATGGGTTAAAATAAAATTAATGGATTTTAGAATAAATTGTAAATGAATCTCAGGTATATCATACCTCGAGAACGCCCACTCCACTGCCTTTAGCCCTTGTTCATGAGGGATCACTGTATATAATGATGAAACATCATAGGTGGCCCATCTAAGGTCCCCCTCCCAATCCAGGCCCTCGAAATGTCCAATCGTCTCTGCGGTGTCCTTTAAAAATGCCTTTGTCCTTCTCACAAGGGGCTGTAAAAAATGGTCAACATATTTAGAAAGATTATAACAAAGGGATCCGATACCAGAGACAATTGGACGTCCCGGTGGCCTGGATAAACATTTGTGGACCTTCGGGAGGTGATAAAAAGTTGGAACCTTAGGGTCCACAATTTTGATGAAATTATATTCATCTTGATTCAAAATACCTACATCTTTGGCTTCCTTTAAGAAGCCATCCAACTCTTTTGAAAACTTACTTGTTGGATTGTATGTGAGACATTTATAGGTCTGTGTGTCCCCTAAAATGTTATAGGCTTCAGTCAGATAATCTTCTTTATTCTGGATCACCAGACCTCCGCCCTTGTCCGCTGCTCTTATCACCACCCCATCATTATTTTTAAGATTATTGAGGGCATTTCTCTCATTTCTGCTTAAATTATCGTTATATTTATTAAGACTACATTTGGATAACTCCCTTTCAATATCCTGGCACACCAATTTATTGAAGAGGGACAGTTGTTCCCCTTGCATATGTACAGGATAGAAGCTGGAACAACCTTTAAAGGATGTATGTTGGATTTGAGGATCTTCCTCATACATAGAAAGTTCCATAAGGTTGGCCATGATACCGGAGGTATCTAGACCATCAGGGGCATTAATAAGAGTGGATCTATTCTCATCCTCTAATTCTTTAGGGGGATTGAGTGTAGTTATGTCCTTCGCCTCTATATAGTTATTATTGGGTCTATTTAACCCCTTATTATCTTTCAGAAAATACCTTTTTAGTGTCATTTTACGAATGAACTTTTGGATATCCATATACACTTCAAATTTATTAGGCTTGGACTTCGGTGCAAAATTCAAACATTTACCCAATAACCTAATATCGTTATTGGTCAATTCTAGATCTGAGATATTAATAATTAATTATGATTTATTTTAGCATTGTTAAGGGACAACATTTACTAGACTAGGTGCTGTTGCATTTGTCTTGTTGTTTTGCATTTATTGATTATGCAAGTCCACTGTATTGACTGTTCCTTTAAACTGGACTATCATGCTAATAATTTCATTTGTGTCTTCATTTTATTTAATATTTTCGCAAATGAGGGTTAATCTATGTCTTTAGCTTTTTTAGCTAGAAGAATTTTGTGATTTTTAAAAAAAAAATCCATATTTCTTTTGTTCTAAGATAATCAATTATTTGTTTTATAATTGGATTCAATTCTTAACTGTTACTCTGGGCTTCAAGATTGAGTTCTAAGACTAAAACTTTAAGCTTATACTAGTTTGGCTGTCTTTATTTTATCCCTCCCTCTCTAGTGACTCTTGCGTGGAAGCTCCACATCTTGGGTATTTATATCCCATACGTCACTAGCTCATGGACTCTTGCTAATTACATGAAAGAAAACATAATTTATGTAAGAACTTACTTGATAAATTAATTTCTTTCATATTAGCAAGAGTCCATGAGGACCACCCTTTTTTGTGGTGGTTATGATTTTTTTGTATAAAGCACAATTATTCCAATTCCTTATTTTTTTGATGCTTTCGCTCTTTTCTTATCACCCCACTTCTTGGCTATTCGTTAAACTGAATTGTGGGTGTGGTGAGGGGTGTATTTATAGGCATTTTAAGGTTTGGGAAACTTTGCCCCTCCTGGTAGGAATGTATATCCCATACGTCACTAGCTCATGGACTCTTGCTAATATGAAAGAAATGAATTTATCAGGTAAGTTCTTACATAAATTATGTTACTCAATCTAAAGACCTACCCCCCCTTGTTACATTAGAACACTCACTGTAAGTATAGAGCATGAATATACAACCTAAAGATCTACCCCCCACTTGGTACATTAGTACACTCACTGTAAGTATAGAGCAGGAATATTCAACCTAAAGACCTACCCCCCACTTGGCACATTAGTACACTCACAGTAAGTATAGAGCAGGAATATTCAACGAAAAGACCTACCCCCAACTTGGTACATTAGTACACTCACGGTGTGTATAGAGCAGGAATATTCAACCTAAAGACCTACCCCCACTTAGTACATTAGTACACTCACGGTAAGTATAGAGCAGGAATATTCAACCTTAAGACCTACCGCCCACTTGGTACATTAGTACACTTACTGTAAGTATAGAGCAGGAATATTCAACCTAAAGACCTACCCCCACTTGTTACAGTAGTACACTCACTGTAAGTATAGAGCAGGAATATTCAACCTAAAGACCTACCCCCCACTTGTTACATTAGTACACTCACGGTAACTATAGAGCAGGGATATTCAACCTAAAGACCTACCCCCACTTGGTAAATTAATACACTCACTGTAAGTATAGAACAGGAACATTCAACCTAATGATCTACCCCCCACTTGGTACATTAGTGCACTCACGGTAAGTATAGAGCAGGAATATTCAACCTAAAGACCAGAATGCAGCCCCCCTGTTACACCCTCATTCATCATACTCTTCTTCACCCTGTATTTCTAACACATATCAGAGCTCCCAACCACCCAGCAATTTGCTTTGGTCTAGGACCTCCTATCTAATGCCCCTCCTGCCATACTCCTTGCTCTGCATATTTCCCAGTTTTAGAAACCCACAATCCCTGAGTTCTCTAGCCACAACCTCACCGTAAGTGTCCCTGCCTATGGCCAGCTCTGCTCTTAGCCTGTCTTGTGCATCTCTAGATTGTTGAGACTCCATCCGCGGGTCTATCTGACTCATCAACTCACTCTCTGAGATCTGTGGGTCTCTCTAGTTCACTTTCACAGCGACTGAGAACTTTTCTGGAAACTTTAGGCAGTTTTGCAAAGTGTTATCGTACTCTGCAGCATGCTCATTACTGTCCTCTATAGGTGATAATGGCAATATGGTGTCTAATGTAAGCAGTGGCGCATGAGCTTGACTGAGAGGTGGCAAGTTCATGGTGCGTACATCATACCACTAAGTTCCCGTCTAGGCTTTGAGATTAGCACTTTGTGCGCACACCCAGTGTAGGTTTTAGAATCTAGACAGCTGCATTTTTCAAACATCTGTGATATTCCATTTTAAGGATTCACTAACATAGCAGCTCCCTTACAAGAAACTGTAGCTGGTAGCTTTGCAAGACTGCTGAATCTTATTGGCTCATTTTGTCCCACAGATTGGGAGCTCCTGCAGCTTCCCCAGTTCCCCAAAGCAAATCCAGAATATGCCCACCCATCACCTCCTAGTCCTGGAAGGCCAATTGGCAGTGTTGAGAGGCATCTAAGACTTTACCTATGTGTTTAATCTAGTAGTGCAAACAAACTCATATGCTCTAATTACTAATGCATGACACTTCCATTGGCAAACACTAATAGATAGGAAAGGGCAGAGGATTGTTTGAAACCAACATAGATTTGTTAGTCTTTGACATGCTACTTGGGCTTAGGTTAAAAAAATGTTTCTCTGCAGCTCATCTGATGAGGTATCTGACACATTTATCTCTTAATAATACAAACCTACAACTCACACTTTTCAAATACCAGATGTTTCAGTTATGTTCTGTACAAAACTAGTACAGTACAGTACGTTTAGTGCAGGATTTAAGTAGCAGAGCCGCAGATATGGTGTTCCCTGACTAAAAACTGAGTTTATGACCTAGTCTTGATGTCTGGCATGAGAAACTATTAGAAAATACCCAATCTCACTTTAGTATTGCTTGTAAATCTTTAGTTTGTGAAATCGTATAAACAGCCAGAGCGTTTGCAGTGTAAACAGACACAAACATCCGCTGGGAAGTATTTATGTTTCAAATATCAACACAAGAGCAACGTCACTCATGATTCAATGCCCTGATTGTGTTATGTTTTATTTTTTTACCCCACTATTTTATGTTAATGCAATTTATTCATAATAACATAGATCTCACAAGTGAGTTTGACGCAATATCCTTGACAACACATCATATTTTATGTCTTTTATTTGGTGTCTGTTGATCATATGGGGCATATTTATCAATTTCTGTATGGCTCACCGGAAACAGTAGTTATGAAGCAGCGGTCTAAAGACTGCTGCTCTATAACTTCTATAACTTGTCCGCCTGCTCTGAGGCCGCAGACAGAAATCAACCCGATCGAATACGATCGGGTTAATTGACACCCCCTGCTAGAGGCCGATTGGCCGCGAATTTGCAGGGGGCGGCATTGCACCAGCAGTTCACAAGAACTGCTGGTGCAATGATAAATGCCGACAGCGTATGCTATCGGCATTTATCGATGTGCAGTGGACATAATACGCTACTTCGTATTATGTCCGCTCGCACATTGATAAATATGCCTCTACATCTCAAGAAAATTTCAGGAAGTCAGAAAGTGATCTGTTCTTAATTTATTACAGCTTTTCTCCAACATCAAATACAGTAATGCAGTTTGTTTTGCTACATATATTTGTGGATAGATAGATGATAGATAAATGATATAGATAGATAAATAGATAGATAGATAGCTATATATACACTGTGTGAATAATTTTATACTGATTTAGCATATTTTGATCTGGAGTCCAAAAGGCAATGTGCAGAATTTTGGAAAAAAAAGCCTTTCTAAGGGATTTTGAAAACAGACCTCTCCAAAAAAAATGAAAACAGAACATCTCTAGGTAATTTTGAAAACAGGACTCTCTAGGAAGATTAAGTGTTTAAGGTCCCTTTTTATGTTTTAAGACTTGAAGAGGTATGTCACTTTCCACCAATGGCAGTTTTTAGAGAGTGTCAATTGTACAAGAACCATTTCCTAATTAGTTTCTATATTGATTTTAACAGCTTAAAATGAACCTTTTGTCATGCCATACCTCTGAGAATGAAGATTATCCAGACTGTGCAGATTGGTGATTATCAGGTAGATCTAGGGACGGGGTCTCTGAAAACCAGGTACAGAATCACCTCACTTTGGAGGAAGAGTTAGACAAGAGCGGTCAGAGCTGGTAGGGTGTGAGGGGAGCTGGATGCAGAGTAGGGCAGAGCTAGGCATAAGTTGGGGCAAAGCTGGGCATTAAGTGGGTGGGGTTGGGAGTGGTGTGGGGATGGGTGGGGAGTAGGTGAGGCTGGGTGGGTAGTGAGAAGGGATGGGTGAGGAATGGTGTGGAACTAGCATGGCTAGGCAGAATTGTATAAGGACCTATAGAGTTGAAGGGGTGTCCTGCAGATAGAGCTCCTAAACTATGAAAATGCGGGGCAGTTAGAAGCTCTGTTGTGTATATATTTTAAACAAATATTGCTGCTTTTTCATGTGCATAATAGAAAATGTTTCACATCATTTTAACCACTAATTCTCAGAGACAGACAGATACATTTAAATCTAAATCCTCACAAAATATTAAAAGAAACATAAATGTCTCCATGAACCTTATATGGAGGGTACACCGTCAAAAGTAGAAAGGCACTAACACCATTGCCAAAAACCAATGAAATAATAACGAAGCTTTCACTTATATGTTAGATGGATGGTGGCAGCAGCCACTATAAAAGCATGGACAGTGCCCCTCTTTCCTCCACCTACAAACACCTGTGTATGTTTCACAGTTTATACGGATAAAAACACATCCCACCTTCCTGTATAAAATTATGAATGGTGGTGGTGGTGTTGTGGGGGTTGATAAATCTTTTTATGACTATTAATTATATCTTACTTTGTATTAAATGTGTTTAAAGAAATATGAATCAGGCCTGTCTCCATGGCTCTGTCTGTGTTATGAAGCAATGACTCATGAAGAAAGCAGCTCGTCACGATCCGCCCATGGTAATTATTTCGAGCATATCAAAGAAAGAATTCTCTGTAGTTAAACAGGACGCTGGGAGCTCACTGCCAAGAAATCTGCACATTTATAAGCTTCCAGCATTTGTTTTATTGATGCTAATTCATGGGGAATTCTCATATTGATTTCAATTGACTGCCCATTCATTTATGGAGTTAGAAGTAGATTACCCTGTGCTAAGCTAAAAGCTCTATTCATGTTATAGGTGCAAGATGAGGGACATTCTGGGCATTTATAGTGACAAGGAAATATCTGCATAATTAGCTCTTCTTGCTCTCAAAAAAACACAAATGTATTCTATTATCAATATTAATATTAGTAGTAATAATTATATTTATAATAATAAACTTGTACACAACCACTGCAAAGTATTTTTCTTACATTTGTGTATTTACCCAATACAAGTGTAAGAAACCTGATGTATATAATTTAGTTTCATTAATGGGACATGGCAATGCAAAAATTGAATTCTCCAATTTGTTACCGCATGAAATTTTTGCATTACTGGCTGCAAAGGGGTTAAACCCAGACGAAAAGGCTGGGATTGGTAGTTGCGCCCACGTACCTGACAATCACTTTTACTGCTTGGGCGCTGCAGGGCGTACAGTAACTGAGTGCGACTTTTAAGGTGGTCGAATACCTAGGACTCCATGTGAGTCAGCAACCGCAAATTAAGAAGCCGAGGTCTGGGACTGAGTTGTCTAAGATGATTGACAAGTGCAGCTCTTGCTGATTCAATTGAGGCAGTTCTGTGTAAGCAATTATTGCGCAGAGTTAAAGGGATACGAAAGTAAAAAATTAACTTGTATGACTCAGAGCAGGTAATTTTAATACACTTTTAAATTCACATATATTTTAAAATGTGCTTCATTCTCTTGGTATCCCTTGCTGATAAAAAAAATATGCACATATCCTACACTAGTGGGAGCTAGCTGCTGATTGGTGCCTGAACACATTTGTCTCTTGTGATTGGCTAACTAGATGCGTACAGCTAGCTGCCAATAGGGAAATGCTGTTCCTCCAGCAAAGGATAAGAAGATAATGAAACAAATTTGATAAAAGAAGTGAATTGGAAAGTTGTTTAAAATTGCATGTTCTATCCGAATTATGAAAGAAAATGTTGGGGGTTTCCTGACCCTTTCAAGCTGGCTAGTTTAATTTGATTTGATTAATTCAGTCTGTTTTATGTACCTGTATTTCATCCAACCATAAGTCAGTGACACAGCACTACATAATTTAGGGTGCTTTACAAATGAATAATTATAATAAAAACACATTTCTTGCACTAAATTCTAAAAGAGTGAAATAGGGTTCATTGTCAACAAGCTACTGAGTGCTGTTTCCCCAGCTAGTCCTGTTTATGGTAGTATATTTAAAGGGGCATTGTTCTATGGCTTTTTTATCCCGTTTCATGTATCCCCAACTATCCATTTTACCTGTTAAAGTGTATTAAATGGTTTCCAAATATATACTTTACCTTTGTTTTGATATTAAAAATAGCGGATGTTGCCTCTCACCTACAATGCAAATATTAATAATGCTGTATTCTATACAAAGAAACTATGTAAACAAGAGGTAACTTTGACATTTGTGTATGTAAAGCGCAATAAGATAAGGGGCTTTGGGTATAGAAATAGAGATAATATAAGGATGTCTGGATGGGTTGTGGTTTCAAAGAGCAACAAAATAATTTCATATACAAAAATAAACTTAAAGGAAAAACTTTCCATACATATTATATTCTGTATTTGGTATAATAAGTAACTGAGAATACTTCAAGTAGAAGACCATTTTACAGTACTGTGTCCCTTTAAAATAACTATATAGTTATAGGAATGTGTGAGTAAGAAATTACTAGATATGTCCTTTAAATTTCTTTAATGTTCTATAAAATGGAAAAAATGGAAAAAATAGAATATGAGATAATAATGTCATTAAACTTATGGTATAGGATATTCAGTGCATCCTCCTGAACAGGCTGGAAGGATAAGTGGCCGTATGTGATTGGCATGTCTATAGGAAGCACGTGGGCATAAGGCTGGGCATTTGTGAAGCACTGGAAAATTGCACATTTTTTTTCCTACAAAGGCTTTGAATTCTAGAACAGTTAAAGGGACATAATACTCATATGCTAAATCATTTCAAAGTGCTGCAGCATAACTGTAAAAAAGCATACTAGTTATACTTCAGCTGCTGTCCAGCTGCAAGTTGAAGAAAACATTAGCCAATAAGCATCAGCAGTGAGGTAATGCTTTGCATTTGCTGAGATCTCATGAGATTTCATAGAACTTACTTAAACTGAATTTATACATAACAGATGCACACACCCTAGGTTGTCCTGGGACAAGCATCCTGACTGGCTGCTTAAAGTCTCTTTACAGTGGGGTGTGAATACTTAAAGGGTCACTAAACCCAAAATCTTTCTTTCATGATTCAGATAGAGAACAGAAATTTAAACAACATTACAATTTACTTCTATTATTTATTTTGCTTCATTTTTTAGATATCCTTAGTTGAAGAAAAAGCAATGCACATGGTGAGCCAATCACACGAGGTTTCTATGTGCAGCAACCAATCAGCAGCTACTGAGCATATCTAGATATGCTTTTCAGCAAAGAATATCAAGAGAATAAAACAAATTAGATAATAGAAGTAAATTAGAAAGATGTTTAAAATTGCATTCTCTTTCTAAATCATGAAAGAAAAAATGTGGGTATTATGTCCCTTTAAGACATGTTGAGGTAAAATATCTTCCTTTTTTACATAGGAATGTTCAGGTGAAATTTTCTAGCCAGCTTTTTACAGATATGCTGCATAACTTGCATGTGCTTCAACATTTTGGTATCATGTCCCTTTAATGCAATGTGATTCACTGGTAGGATCTCATTGAATTACGTAGGAGAGTTTATTTTATCAGGATTAGAGTAATATTTCATGAGCTTCCTTAGACTTGTGAAGAAATGACCCAAATGAGCCTGGATTTAAGTGTAAACTTTATGTGTTATAAATAAAACATATATTTTGGAATTATTTATTTAAGGTTTTATTTTGAAATAACTGGATAACCTTTTTGTGATCTGACTTATTCTTAAAGGTGGTATGAATATCTGATTTCTTATTTTGTAAGATATTGCAACCAATAATTGAAGGGACAGTCAACACCAGAATTTTTGTTGTTTTAAAAGATAGATAATCCCTTAATTACCCATTCCCCGGTTTTGCATAACCAACAGTTATAATAATACACGTTTTACCTTTGTGATTACCTTGTATCTAAGCCTCTCTAGACTGCCCCCTTACTTCAGTTCTTTTGACAGACTTGCATTTTAGCCAATCAGTGCTCACTCCTCGATAAATTCACACGCATTAGCTCAATGTTATCTGTATGAAACACATGAACTAACACCCTCTAGTGGTAAAACTCTCAAATGTAGAGGCGGCCTTCAAGGTCTAAGAAATTAGCATATGAACCTCCTAGTTTTAGCTTTCAACTAAGAATACCAAGAGAACAAAGCAAAATTGGTGATACAAGTAAATTGGAGTTGTTTAAAATGACATGCCCTATTTGAATCATGAAAATTTATTTTGGACTTAAATGTCCCTTTAATGGAAATATGGCTTGCTGAAGTTGTAGTTTGAACAAGATTTAAACCTCTATAGTTTAGGTTTAAATCAAAGAAGTAAATTTATAATTCACTGTTTCAACTATTGGTACTGTATATACTGTAGATCCAGGTCCATTTTAAGGCCCCAGCAAGACCATCTAGTCCAAACCTATATACATAGCTTTGATTTGATATGGGGACTACATGTCTTTTTAACAGAAGCTCAGTATTGAAATGCTATAAAGAGAATTTGATCCCCTGAAATCTAGACTATAAGATGAAGAGCTCTAGGAATTAGCATCTTATCTTTAATTTCTGAACCTGAAAGAACAGTTGGGCAATGGGGAAGGAGATGAGTGTGGACCTCTCTAGAGGAGCTGGATGTGATAGGCAGAGGGGAGTGTGTTAGGGAAAGACAACATTGATAGAAGTGGGATAGGAGCCTTGGAATCATGGATTTGACCCATCTGAAGACCAGAGTTATTTGAAAATTTATAGGAGAAAAAAGAAAATCCATTATAAGTAGATTTTGATTTATACTGACCTTTTTATAGAACTGGTTTAGTTAAAAATATAATTAATTCCAATTGCTGTGATCCTTCAGATGACAAAACTACCAGAAGTTATTACTATGGCTGAATTCACTTTGTCCAATAAACAAATAGCTCTTTGAACCAAAACTCAAATGATTTGGGGTCCATATCTAGAAACATTAGCGATTTTGTGTTCATCCAAATTAAATACTTTCTGGTAAAGAATCATTAATGTCTTTTACATTTTCTCACCATTTATTCCCAATTTTTCTAAACATTTTGTGGGGTCTTTAAAAAGTATATCTGAATTAAGATCCAGGCATAAGAAGATTTTAGCACTGTAGTGGTAATAAGACCACAGTGTTGCAACTGTCATAATGAATCCAGACCAATGTCAGCTGTCATATTCCACCTTCTGAACACGTTACCCTGGTGATAGGCTGCTACACGACATCCCTAATTGTGTTACAATGCACATTTAGTGGTTGCTAAGAGCAGGCCATATGCATTCAAATGCACAGCATTGTGACAGCTATGACAGCAATCTGTCTTGCTGTGCTTTCTCCTTTACTCACATACAACCATAGCTGCTGATATTACAATTGCTGTGAATTTGCAGAGGTGTATGTTCCTTTAAAGGGACATAAAACTCAAATTGAATTTACCCCATGCATAGTAAAAATACTTTGCAGTGATTATTGATGAATTCCCCCATTCTTGTAGTTTAACTATGAACACTGGGATTTGCCAATCCATGCAAGAGGTGGAAGTTCATACTCCAAACCTCTGGTACATGCAACACAGTGATTGATTGATCAGGAGCTCATTTATAGCTGGCACTAATTGGTCACAATAAAGGAGCTAAGACAGACATATTCCAAATGCTTTAAAGGGCAATATTCCTGGACTGAGACAAATCTGCTTTTGAAATATGCTTTCTGAAGATCTTGTGCAATGCAGTTGTTACTTTGTCACATATACTTTGCATATATTAACAAATGAACTTGCTATTCCACTGAATTGATAAAGAACCTAAGCAGACCACCATGCTTTTTTTTTTTTTTTTTTTTATAAAAACATCTCTTCAACAACTTATGAAGTTCTGAGTATTGTACAACAAATATTTTCTTGTACAGACAAATAATTTTCAATAAGAATCAGGCATGACAAGTACATTTCTGTTGATGTTTGTTGGCAAATAATAAAAGGTATTTTCTTAATAAACCAATCTTCAAACAAAGATAAAGTCAACACATTCCAGAGCAGCACACCGATTAATCCAAATACATTGTTCTCAAATACCATAATATAAAAGTGATACATCTGAATGTTTAGTGCTGAGTTGACACACAATATAACATAGATGAAAAAGTATTTACATGCTTAATATTCCTTTTATCCTGTTGAATTAAACACACTTTATTTGAATTTGATGGTTATTTTAGTAGTTGCATTTTTTTATATGTGTATAAATCAGTTATGGAGACTTACTGTGAATATAATCCTTACAATATGTAAAAAAAACATTCTAGATACTGGATCATAAAGACAAAGACACCTTTAATCACATAAGAATGACTCCATATCTTCCAATTATTATTGCCAACAAATGGCAGATATTAAAGGGACATTTAACCCTAAATACATTTTATTAGCGTAGTATTAAGATTATTCCCTGCCTCCCTCTAGTTCTGGGTGCCAACATGTTGAAATCTGTCTTTCATTACTTACCAGTGCTGATGTGTTTGCACGTGTGCAGTAACTCTCCTTCATATACCTGCAGTGTAACCTAAGTCCCAAAATGGTAGCACCAATGATTAGAGTGAGGTGCATAGAATGTATTTAGTGTTTAGTGGCCCTTTAAGAAAGGAACTACATGTGGGGCAAAAAAATCACTAAAGAGCCTCATCAGACTCTTCAGTTTTCACAAGTTCCTATGTTATTTTATACAACTGGTTCATGAAATAATAGAGAGATGAGTGAATTTGAACAAACTGGGGGTTTAATATAATATGATATAATTATGAAGTTGGAGATGCTGAAGAGTTAATTTTGCCCTTGATTTTTCCCAACAGCTTTCTTCAAACAAATAAAAATGACTGAATGAAACTTAAATAGACATTCTGTAAGGATCATTAGAAAGTCTGTGCAGCTGGTTAGGCCTCAGAAGGTGAAAAGTGACTTCAACAACACGGTCTCAATGCAGTGGATAAATGATGTGACTAAATGGTTTCAGCGATAGTCAAAGTGAAGTTGAAAAGCTCAAAGTCAGAAGAACAGCAGACGTGCAAAACGAAGTCTGAAGGAGTAGGAAGATTTAATAAACAGCTGCTTTCTCCACGCAATATTTCCAGCTCCCTGGAAACAGAAGTTAAGAAGCAGCGGAACAGATGTTTGCCACCCCCTGATAGCAGGCGATTGGTCGCAAATGTGCAGGAGGCAGCATTGCACAAGCATTTCACCAGAAATGCTTGTGCAATGTTAAATGCTAACAGCTATAGCGAATCATGTCAGCTCGACCCATAATAAATCTACCCCTAGGAGTAAGAAAAGATTAGGATACTGAGCAGACCAGGAATAAAATCACAATGCAGAAGAAAAACTAGCAAGGGTCAAAGTCCAAGCAAAATAAATCAAGCACACCCACAAGACAAAGTCAATACTTGGGCAAAGATGAAGGCAACCCAGAAGAATATAAAGGCAAAAATGCATCAACCACTTCAGAAACATTTAATAGATGCACAGTAGTGTATTAAGTTCACTACCACTGGCCTGTTCAATGCTAAAGGATTATGAAAGTCAAAATTAAATGTTCAGGGTTCAGTTAGAGCATGCAAAGTTATAGACTTCCGATTTACTTCTATTAGCAAATATATTTCATTGTCTTTGTGTCCATTGTTGAAAAGTATACCTAAGTAGGCTCAGGAGCAGCAGTGCACTACTGGGAGCTATCATTGGTGACTACACATGTATGCCTCTGGTCATTGGCTCACCATATGTGGTCATCTAGCTCCTAACAGTATATTGCAGCTCTGGAGCTGATTTTAACATTAACTACACTATATGGCCAAAAGTATGTTAACACCTGAACATCACATACACAAGCTTGTTGGACATCCCATTTGAAAACTATGGGCATTAATATGGAGTTGACCTTCCTTTTGTAGCTATAATAGTTGACACTTATGGGAAGGCTTTCCACAAGATTTTATGTCTGTAGGAATTTGTGCTCATTCAGCAAAAAGTGAGGTCAGGCACTGGTATTGGATGAGAAAGTCGAGCTTACAATAGACCTTTCCAATTCATCACAAAGGTGTTCAATGGGGTTAAGGTCAGGGCTCTGTGCAGCCACTTGATTTCCTCCAAAGCAAACTTGTCAAACCTTGTCTTCATGGACCTCGCCTTATTCACAGGGGCACAGTCATGCTGGAACAGAAAAGATCCTTTCCCAAACAGTTGCCACAAGGTTGGTAGTACCCAATTGTCTAAAAAAATGTTTTATCTTGTAGGATTAAGATGACCCTTTACTGGAACTAAAGGGCCAAGACCAAACCAAAGATTACAGCAGGCACTATGCATTCTGGTAAGCAGTGATCTCCTGGTCTCCACCACACCCAGATTCTTCTATCAGACTGCCAAGTAGTGACGTGTGAGTCATCACTCCAGAGAACAAGTTGCCACTGCTTCAGAGTCTGGTAGGGGAGTGATATACACCACTCCAGCTGATGCTTGGCATTGTGATATTAATGTGCGGCTTATGCACAGCTGCTCGGCCATGGGAACTCATTTCATGACACCCGGTTCTTGTGCTGATGTTGCTTCCAAAGGCAGTTTGTATCTCTGTAGTGAGTGATACATCAGATGATATGTGAGGTTTACACACTACATGTTCAGCACTCGGCAGTTTACGTGATCTACCACTAAATGGCTCTTGTTGCTTCTAGATGCTTCCCCTACACAATAATAGCACTTATAGGGGACTGGGGCAGATCTAGTAGGGCAGACATGTCACAAACTGACTTAGGGCAAAGGTGGCATCCTATGACAGTGCTACATTTAAAGTCACTGAGCTCTTCCGTATGACGCATTATACTGCTGTTTGTATATGGAGAATTTATGGCTATGTGCTAGATTTTATGCACCTGTTAGCAATGGGTGTGGCTGAAGCTTCATAATTATTAGAGCTGTTTACATACGTTTGGCCATATAGTGTGTTTAATCACTTAGCAGGAGTTAATTGTGTAGTTATATGTTTTGTGCGCACCATTGGTGGTTAGAAATGCTAAGTTACAGAAATATCTGTTTTGCAAAAAAAATAAAAAATGTAATACATTATAAAAATACAAATGCAACAAAGTAAAAAAAAGTGTGTCTCTTTAATTGCTCAATAACACTCAAGGGTAACTAACTCCTATGATATATAATCTGTGACCTATTTTTAATGAAATAAATATTTATATATAGAATCTGGTGTATTATGCTATATATTAAAGAGACAACATATATTTTGTGCTACCCTGATCTCAAATCAATATTTGTCAGTGCCAGGAAGTGTCATAACTGAAACAAAGGAGATTGTGAAGCATTTCCTCTGATATGCTAATATGTATGTAGTGCTTTAGTTTAGTAATAAGTAGTAGTGTGTTTGGCAGGTCCTGTCCTATAGTGTTATTGCATTGCACTCATAATCAAGCCTCAGCCTCTTACCATTGCCGTGCCTGAGAACTATAGTCCCCTGCATGTTGCTCTGCAATAGGTGCAACGTCATGCAAGAAAAAAGTGCAAGGTGCGAGCTATGCGGCTTTATGAGCAACCTGGTAGTGGGGAATGATCCACATTTGGGGAGTGTAGCATTGTGAAGGTTTATGAGGTCAGAGGTGGGGGTGACAAGCACAGGATGTACAACACTGGTCTTGTAATAATGTTTAAATGAATTGTATAGTTTTCTCATCCCTAATATACAAGACAGCATAGGCTGTCATATACATAGATTATACCTCTTTATATATTGCAAGGAATAGATACTTGTAATTGCCGGAGAACCCCACAGATCTATTTTACTAAAGAGCTTAAGTTTGGGCACAAAATAGTCTGAAATATTAAACCTCCATATAAGAAACATCATTACCTGCCAGCAAAGCTTCATTTCAGGGTGAAATTTAGCACTATTTTTCTCTAGCAGTTTAGGAGTTACTGTGCTTATTTTACAAGTGGAGCACTAAATATTGCTTAGATTCAATTGATATTAGCACTCCACTTTGTAATACCAGCGCACAATAATGTGCACTGGTATAACAAGTTCATCGGAATGCGAACGCGAGCGTGCTTCCATAGACTCCTATGGGAGCCTCGTTCTGATGCCGTCAGAGACGGCATCAGTACCTCACGCAGGGAAGGGGGTAAGTAGCGCAGCGATGGGCAGTATGTATATGACTAGATACATATATATTTACATTACGATCTATGGGAACACACAGTCCCCATAGAGGTACTTTTCATTGGTGTTTTTTTCTAACACTCCACTCCCACCAACTTTAGACACCAAAAATTGCCTAGTGCAGTTGTTTTTAAAAAAAAATAAAATGATACATTTGTTTTTAATAAAAACTACAATGCCCTCTACTTTGAGGGCATTTGGGGCACTTTTAGAAAATTAACCAGAGATCTGGGGGCATATTTATCAAGCTCCGAATGGAGCTTGATGCCCCGTGTTTCTGGCGAGCCTGCAGGCTCGCCAGAAACAGCAGTTATGAAGCAGCGGTCACAAAGACCACTGCTCCATAACCTGTCCGCCTGCTCTGAGCAAGCGGACATACATCGCCGGAAATCAAACCGATCGAGTACGATCGGGTTGATTGACACCCCCCTGATGGTGGCCCATTGGCCGCGAGTCTGCAGGGGGCGGCGTTGTGAGCTGCTGGTGCAATGCTGGATACGGCGAGTATATTGCTCGCCGTATTCAGCGAGGTCTGGTGGACCTGATCCGCACTGTCGGATCAGGTCCAACAGACCTTGATAAATTGGGGCCATTATCTCTGGTTAATTTTCAGAGTGCTAATTGCTATTGCGAGCTCACAGTAGCAATAACCAGTCACTTGTAATGGCTGGACAAATTTGGCAGTTTGTGGGTGTGCAATAATTTAGCGCTCCACTTGTAATCTAGCCCTTTGTCTTTTAAATGAAGTAAATTAGTTAACATTTCTGCAGCCTTAAAAGGCCCTATTGTTGGTATTCTTTCAGAAGGCAGTTGAAAGAATTAAAAACCCAGAATAGAGCATAAGATTAATTCAGGTCAGGACCCCAAGTGTGTAATTTGCATCAAGTTCATCTTAGCATTTTCAAAATATATACAGTTGTGCTCATAAGTTTACATACCCTGGCAGAATTTATGATTTCTTGGCCATTTTTCAGAGAATATGAATGATAACACAAAAACTTTTCTTTCACTCATGGTTAGTGTTTGGCTGAAGCCATTTATTATCAATCAACTGTGTTTACTCTTTTTAAATCATAATGACAACAGAAACTACCCAAATTACCCTGATCAAAAGTTTACATACCCTGGTGATTTTGGCCTGATAACATGCACACAAGTTGACACAAAGGGATTTGAATGGCTATTAAAGGTAACCATCCTCACCTGTGATCTGTTTGCTTGTAATTAGTGTGTGTGTATAAAAGGTCAATGAGTTTTTGGACTCCTGACAGACCCTTGCATCTTTCATCCAGTGCTGCACTGATGTTTCTGAATTTTGAGTCATGGGGAAAGCAAAAGAATTGTCAAAGGATCTGCGGGAAAAGGTAGTTGAACTGTATAAAACAGGAAAGGGATATAAAAAGATATCCAAGGAATTGAGAATGCCAATCAGCAGTGTTCAAACTCTAATCAAGAAGTGGAAAATGAGGGGTTCTGTTGAAACCAAACCACGGTCAGGTAGACCAACTAAAATTTCAGCTAGAACTGCCAGGAAAATTGTTCGGGATGCAAAGACAAACCCACAAATAACTTCAGATGAAATACAGGACATGTGGTGTGGCTTTTTCAAGATGCACAATAAGGAGGCACTTGAAGAAAGATGGGCGGCATGGTTGAGTCGCCAGAAGAAAGCCATTACTACACAAATGCCACAAAGTATCCCACTTACAATACGCCAAACAGCACAGAGACAAGCCTCAAACCTTTTGGTATAAAGTCATTTGGAGTGATGAGACCAAAATTGAGCTTTTTGGCAACAACCATAAACACTACATTTGGAGAGGAGTCAACAAGGCCTATGATGAAAGGTACACTATTCCTACTGTGAAACACGGAGGTGGATTGCTGATGTTTTGGGGATGTGTGAGCTACAAAGGCACAGGAAATTTGATCAGAATTGATGGCAAGATGAATGCAGTATGTTATCAAACAAAACGCTTCATTTTCCACTTCTTCATTAGAGTTTGAACACTGCTGATTTGCATTCTCAATTCCTTGGATATCTTTTTATATCCCTTTCCTGTTTTATACAGTTCAACTACCTTTTTCCCACAGATCCTTTGACAATTCTTTTTCTTTCCCCATGACTCAGAATCCAGAAACGTCAGTGCAGCTCTGGATGAAAGATGCAAGGGTCTGTCAAGAGTCCAGAAAGTCATTGACCTTTTATACACACACACTAATTACAAGCAAACAGATCACAGGTGAGGATGGTTACCTTTAATAGCCATTCAAACTCCTTTGTGTCAACTTGTGTGCATGTTATCAGGCCAAAATCACCAGGGTATGTAAACTTTTGATCAGGGTAATTTGGGTAGTTTCTGTTGTCATTATGATTTAAAAAGAGTAAATGCAGTTGATTGATAATAAATGGCTTCAGCCAAACACTAACCATGAGTGAAAGAAAAGTTTCTGTGTTATCATTTATATTCTCTGAAAAATGGTCAAGAAATCATAAATTCTGCCAGGGTATGTAAACTTATGAGCACAACTATATATGTATTTGACTATATACAATTAGGGAGACATAATATCCATCTATCTAAAATCTATCTATCTATTTATTTATCTATCTATCTATCATCTATCATTATATAATCTATCTATCTATTATATATAATCTATCTATCATCTATCTATCTATCTATCTATCTATCTATCTATGTATCTACATCTGTCTGTCTAAATGAAACTGACATTATTGTGCCAAATACCTAATGAGGGTCACCTGTCTTCCATTTCATGACAATACAACCTCACTTATCCGGCTTGTAACGGATATGCAAAATCATGAAATTCAACGTTTTTCAGTTGCATGAAAGCAGGCAATAATAATGAATTATATATAGACAGAGACATGGTTTTGTTTTGCAAAAATGATTTTGCTTTGAACTTTGCCATATGCTTCACGGGTGGCTTAACCAACAGATGCTTTGTATTATTAGTAAAGCTGACAGCAAAGTGAGCAGCTATTGTATCAGTCCAGGAAGAGAAAAACCCACATCCTGGATAAACATGTCAGCATTTACCTGCACACCTACAGAAAACAATTTAGTTCATAGCTTTCATCCTGCAGCAAAGAACAGAAGGAATTAACACCCAGACTGCTCTCTGCTATTATCTGGTGACAAGAGAAATAAAAAAGCAATAAAGAGCCAGGTAACATCTGGAATGGAACTTTACACCCCCCTTGCTTTACATGAATGTCTGCTTAAAGGGAAATGAAACCCAACATAGTTCTTTCATTATTCAGACAGAGAATACAATAAAAAAAAAAAACATTTTGCATCTATTATCAGATTTACTTTGTTCTCATGGTATTCTTTGTTAAAGAGATACCTAGGTCGGTAGCGTGCACATGCCTGGAACACTACATGGCAGGAAAAAGTTCTGTCATTTAGTGCTCTAGCTAATGTATAACATTCCTTCAATACTGCTGCCATAAACTGCTGCAGATATGTGCACGCTCCTGAGCTTATGTCGCTGCTTTTTAACAAAAGATACCAAGAGATTAAAACCAATTTGAAATAGAAGTAAATTGGAAAGTTGATTAAAATTGCTGCCGTATCTTACTCATGAAAAAAGAATATTTGGGTTTCATGTCCCTTTCAACAGACATGAACGTGAAAATGACAGTTATAATTCAGATATAGTGCACAATATAAAAAGAAATCCAGTTTTTATCAGATGTGCTATTTTGTTTTAGGGCTCCATGTATGAAGCAGCGTAAGCTGCTCTGGAGCCCTTGCAGGCAGGTGGGCGCTTCGGAATCTGTTGGCGCTTTATAAATAAAGAATAATAATAATGTGCGAGCCTGCATCCCGCAATGTAAGAAGCAGCGGTCATCAGACTACAACTTCTCACACTCTTCGCCATCTCTGAAGTAACAGAGAGAAATCACCCTGAGCTCGATCAGGGTGATTGACAGGCCCTTCTCAGAAAGGCAGACTTTACATGCTCACTTAAGTGTGATACACACGGGCAGCGGACGAACATAATCTGCTGTCCGTATGCTGTCAGGGCGAGTGGACAACTTCTCAAGTTTAGAAGCTTGCCCGCTCACCTTATAATACATGTGGGCCTTAATCTCCTTTGCTAAAACATATGTCCTTTTTCATGAGAGCATATTGAGGTAAGCTTAGGAGTGTGCACGTTAATATCTGATTTTCAACAGAGAAATAGTATTTTGGATTGTGCACAAGCGCATTAACTAAGAATGTAATATGAGAGTAATAAACACTTCTGTCTTTTCCCTTTCAAAGTACGGTGGATGAGCACATGAACCAACGACAATGTAATCTGAACGCCATAAGCGCAGTAAGCGCATTTCTACCATTTCCCATTTACAGTATAGTGTGATCTATATAAGTAACAGGTACATTTGAAATGCTTTAGTTAAACATTTAACCAGCAACTTGCAGCCACCTATCATGTGTTAATGATTGCGTGAGGCCAAGTGCCAAATAACTCACCGAGAATTATCAATAGTGCTCTAGGTCTATATGTAAAACATTGCTACAAACATTGTTGTAAACACCTCAGTATGCCCTCATGGATATGAGCTAAGTTTCATCCAAGGAGACCAAGACATGGAGGTACCAGAAACTTGAATCATAAACATTTCATTTCAACTTCCATATCCTTTAAATAGATTTATAAAGCTGTTAAAGGGATAGTCTAGTCAAAATTCAACTTTCATGAACAAAGAAAAATTGATAATAGGAGTAAATTAGAAAGTTGCTTACAATTGCTGCGCTATCTGAATCATGAAACTTGACTAGACTGTCCTTTTAATTGAATTTGTCAGGCATTAATGTTATTTATTAAAGGGACCTGCTAACACACGGATGATGTGCTATAGTAGTGTGTCATTTGCCCATAACTGGCTAAAGCTAATTCTAGGTTTGATAACAATCTATCGTTAGATATACAAAATGAGTGAAGTGCACAACCTTGGAACAAAGCAAAAGTATAATAGCTTAATGGTTGGTTGCCACCCATGTGCCTTTCACAGAGAAGAACTTTCCTGTATTAAATAAGTCTGATCCTGACTTAACAGTACAGTTTAGTACAGGAAAGTTCCTCTGTGTATGGCACATGCTGAGCAAAATGAGGCTGTGGAGGTAGCCATAGAACAAGCTATTAAGCTATTGTTCATCTCAGGTTGAGTGCTTCTCTCTTGTTGTATATGTAAATCTTTGTTAGCTATTTATAGCCACATTAATGGTTGCAGATGAGGCTTCCAAGATGTTGATTCAGTCACAATCAGCCGTTTCCAATGTACCTTTTAAATGATTGTTTCAGAGATACTTAACAAGTGCCAGTCCTGTTTTCCTGTTTACAATCCAAATTGAGATGTATAGATAAAAGGTTGTACTCTTTTCAGTGACAGCATACTGAGGTAGGCTCAGGATCACATATTTGTCTGAGCAATATATATATATATGAAACATTATTAAAAACATTGTTGCAAATACTGTAATATAGTGCGCATGACGTGCACACACCTGTGTCTACCTCAGTATGTTCTCATGGAAAGTAGCTAAGTATTAACAAAGAGACAGAGAGAACATGGGAAAAGACTTAAATTGGAAAGTTTTATTTAATTTTTTTTTCATGTCCCTTTGTAATGTATCTTCTGTAGATAAACTAATCAGTCAGTGGTACATAGTTACAATTATCAGTAAGTATTACCCACTTCTATACACTATTACTTTGCGTAATCTTAAAGTAGCAATGAGAAGTTGCCTTCGCTGCATGCGGGCAGCAGATCTATAGATATATCATGGGGTGAATAAATCTATACACGTGAAACTAAATTAGCAGAACAATCCAATCATAGCATATCAATGGGTAATCTCCCTATGTGATCAGGCAATATGAAGCTGGCGTGCGTTTTGCCAGATGCAGCTTTTGCAAAGGTATATGAAAGCATTTTTTTTTGTTAATGATTCACATAGAGCATGTAATTTTAAACAACTTCTATTATCTAATTTGCTTTGTTCTCTTGCTATCCTTTGTTGAAAAGAATACCTAGACGGGCTCGTTAGCAGCAAAGCACTACTGGAAACTAGCTACTGATTGATGGCTGTATATATATATACAGTGGGGAAAAAAAGTATTTAGTCAGCCACCAATTGTGCAAGTTCTCCCACTTAAGAAGATGAGAGAGGCCTGTAATATTCATCATAGGAATACCTCAACTATGAGAGACAAAATGTGGAAACAAATCCAGACAATCACATTGTCTGATTTGTAAAAAATTTATTTGCAAATTATGGTGGAAAATAAGTATTTGGTCAATATCAAAAGTTCATCTCAATACTTTGTTATATATCCTTTGTTGGCAATGACAGAGGTCAAACGTTTTCTGTAAGTCTTCACAAGGTTGTCACACACTGTTGCTGGTATGTTGGCCCATTCCTGCATGCAGATCTCCTCTAGAGCAGTTATGTTTTGGGCTGTCGCTGGGCAACATGGACTTTCAACTCCCTCCAAAGGTTTTCTATGGGGTTGAGATCTGGAGACTGGCTAGGCCACTCCAGGACCTTGAAATGCTTCTTACAAAGCCACTCCTTCGTTACCCGGGTGGTATGTTTGGGATCATTGTCATGCTGAAAAACCCAGCCACGTTTCATCTTCAATGCCCTTGCTGATGGAAGGAGGTTTGCACTCAAAATCTCACGATACATGGCCCCATTCATTCTTTCATGTACACAGATCAGTCGTCCTGTTCCCTTTGCAGAGAAACAGCCCCAAAGCATGATGTTGCCACCCCCATGCTTCACAGTAGGTATGGTGTTCTCTCTCCTCCAAACACGACAAGTTGTGCTTCTACCAAACAGTTCTACTTTGGTTTCATCTGACCATATGACATTCTCCCAATCCTCTTCTGGATCATCCAAATGCTCTCTAATATACTTCAGATGGGCCCGGACTTGTACTGGCTTAAGCAGGGGGACACATCTGGCACTGAAGGATCTGAGTCCCTGGCAGCGTAGTGTGTTACTGATGGTAGCCTCTGTTACGTTGCTCCAGCTCTCTGCAGGTCATTCACTAGTTCCCCCCTTGTGGTTCTGGGATGTTTGCTCACCGTTCTTGTGATCATTTTGACCCCACAGGGTGAGACCTTGCGTGGAGCCCCAGATTGAGGGAGATTATCAGTGGTCTTGTATGTCTTCCATTTTCTAATTATTTCTCCCACAGTTGATTTATTCACACCAGGCTGTTTGCCTATTGCAGATTCAGTCTTCCCAGCCTGGTGCAGGTCTACAATTTTGTTTCTGGTGTCCTTCGACAGTTCTTTGGTCTTCACCATAGTGAAGTTTGGAGTGTGACTGTTTGAGGTTGTGGACAGGTGTCTTTTATACTGATAACAAGTTCAAACAGGTGCCATTAATAAAGGTAATGAGTGGAGGACAGAGGAGCCTCTTAAAGAAGAAGATACAGGTATGTGAGAGCCAGAAATCTTGCTTGTTTGTAGGTGACCAAATACTTATTTTCCACCATAATTTGCAAATAAATTCTTTCCAAATCAGACAATGTGATTGTCTGGATTTGTTTCCACATTTTGTCTCTCATAGTTGAGGTATACCTATGATGAAAATTACAGGCCTCTCTCATCTTCTTAAGTGGGAGAACTTGCACAATTGGTGGCTGACTAAATACTTTTTTCCCCCACTGTGTATATATATATATATATATATATATATATATATATATATATATATCTTGTAATTGGCTTACTTGATCTGTTCAACTTTCTCCCAGTAGTGCATTGCTGCTCCTTCAACAAAGGATACCAAGAAAACAAAGAAAATGAATTATAGAAGTAAATTAGAAAGTTGTCTAAAATTGTATGCTCTATCTGAATTATGAAAGAAAAATTGTGGGTTCATGTCCCTTTAATTAGTCTAATCAGGATATTGAGCAAGATTTTGTATACATTGATAGATGTTTTAATCAACATTTTTTAAACTTATTTTAATTATTAGTAGTAAAAGTTAAGTTTTATTTTGCATTTTTTTCCTGGGGTTTAGCCTTTTGTTTGTACATATATAGCCAATAGCTACTCCCTTTTTTAATAACCACTGTATTAGGATTCTGTAACTTTATCATGTTTAAAGCTAAATATAAATCTGGTATTGAGAAACAATTTAACCACGGATATGCATCTTTCAGTATTGTCTATACTTTTACAGGCTTTATTTAACCTTTTCTAGATTCTACGTGAAGTCTTTACAAGCCGACAATTTCCATCTGTTTTTTTCATCTAAAATCCATAAGAACCATTGTAGGTCAGCAGATTTCAAATAGACTGAGATGATGAATTAGTGACTGACGTTGAAAGGGAAAATGATTAGGTATAATTAACGTTTGCAGAGCTAATGTGAGAATCAGCTGTTACCCTACACAACACACATTCATCTACAATACTCTTCAAAAAAGGAAAGATAAAAAAACCAAAGGAATGTTTATGGAAGATCAAAGTGAGGCTGAACTAAACTGATACCTTTCTGTTTCTAAGAGCAGGTAATTTAGGATCAAAGGATTCATATACGATTATTGCTGCACAGAGGAACTTCTCATACTGACTCACAAAGCTGTAGCATGTCAGGACGGTTTATGCCAAATACTCTCCGTGTGCGTCAGAAATGGTATTATAAAGGCTAACTGAAATGGTGGTTAATAATTATACGATAATAAGATGGTTCCATGCGTCTTTTTTGTGGCCTAGATTCACAAGTACACAAGTACTTTTTTTATTCAGTATGTATACAATGTGTATTCTTCTGCATCTGTATACAAATGTAGGTTGGTATTACTTATCTTGCAAAAGAATTGTCCATTTTAAAGGGACATTATACACTTAAAAAAATGCATTCAAAGAAAAGATTAGCCTGAGAATAACATGTATATGTATTTTCTAAAATGTCATTAACTTGTAAATATTGACAAAATAAGTATAAAGTTTTAGTGTATATAAAACAATGGGAGCTGCCATTTTGTAACTTAGGTTACCTTCTGTGTTGTGGCAAATTAGGGACAGTTATAATTAGATCACTAGAGTGTGCAGCCAATGGCTGTGTGGAATATAACAGTGTTCTGCACTTACATTTCTAACAGGAACTGAAAAGCTCACAATTTCAGAATGGAATTACAGGAAAAGTGGACAAATATATTGCAGACTTCTTCATATATATGCAATTTATCATTTTATATTGCCATTTCAAAGTGTCCCTGTAATAGTAGATTATAACAAAAATCTTACAGGCTCTAATTTTGTTATAGCATTACATTTGTTTGTTACCAATTCTAGCTAGCCTTAAAAAGGGATTAAACACATAGGTACATTCTGGAGTCACAAATATTGCTGCTCCTGGGCAGTGCAACATAGCCAGTGATTGGTGGCATTATGCATACAATGTTCCTGATTGGCTCATCAGTCATGTTCTGCTCAGGAGTTTCAATACTTTTGACTCCCAAATGGGACTTTACCTCTGTATTTAACACATTTCCGGGAAATGAGATTACAGATTAAATAATCAGCTGATCAGTAACCATAGTTACTAAAGTGGTCTCACTCAGCTGATTGTTTCACCTGTGCGCTAGTACTCATATCATACAAATACGGCCTTTTCAGGGTCCCGGGGATTGGAACTGGGAAATAAAATGAACCCTCCTAATAAGTGTTAAACAGTAGAAATACCATTTGAATATGTGCATGATAGGTATAATCAGCAGTTAGCTCAGTTAGTTTTTTTAACTTTTATTATGTGAAAAATATTGTTTAAGGTTTGCTCTTTCATTGAGGGAACAACATTTTCTGATTTGGCGAGATTTTCATCTTAAATTGAGGACAGTGACAGAAATGAATAAATGTGCGCTGGTATTACAAGTTAGGCACAATGCGAACGCAACCTCCCATTCGCATTGCCTGGAAGCCTTGCGCTCACTAGAGTAGGCTTCCATAGGCTCCTATGGGAGCTTTGTTCTCATGCCATCAGACACTGCAAAGAACCTAGCACAGCGTAATTCACGCTGCTTTGAGCAAAATAGAAATATGTATGTATATGAATATATACACATATTTACACATGAATATATATGTATATAAGCATATACATATATATTTACAGTAAAAACACAGTCCCCATTCACATCTATGTAAAGGCACTTTCAGTGACTTTTTTTTCACATACCTCACTTTAACCACTTATAACTGCTTTGTGAAATTTTTATTAAAAAAGAAAAATGTTCATATTTTTTTTATTTATGTCAAAAAACTGTCCACTTTATTTGGGGGTCAATTGGGGCACAAGTTTTTCATTAACCAGAGGTCTGGCCTCTGGTTAATTGTGCTAAGCGCAAAGCGAGCTTGCGGGAGCATTAACCAGCCATTTGTAAAGGCTGATTATTTAATGTGCGCACGAAAACTGGCACGTTAAAATAGCGCTCTACTTGTAATGTAGCCCATAACAGGATTTTAACCGTTCTCCTGAAATTTATGTTAGGAGATTTAAAATTTGACAAAGGTTGCAACCCCCCTGTAGAGAGCGAGGTTTATATCTACCAAACAATATTTACCGCAAGAAGATGGTAATGCAATATACAATTTTTGTGCAAAAGATCTTGGTCACCATCAAACTAAATGGAACAGGAAATGGTTAAATCCTCATCACAACGTGATCGCCAATAAAAATCAGTTTTAAACAAATAAAACCACGGTAAATTACAATCATAGAAATGTGTGCAGGAAATAAAAAGACACATTTTAAGAATGGGATTGCTGTTCGCCATTTCTAGATGTTGCAAGTTATTTCACGTTACAAATCTCCTTAGCAGGTTTATGGTTATTAAAGGGACATGAAACCCAACACTTTTCTTTTATAATTCAGATAGAGAATACATTCTAATTGACTTCTATTATCAAATTTGTGTTGTTCTCTTGTTATTCTTTGTTGAAGAGATATCTAGATAGGTGGCGTGCACATGTCTAGAGAACTACATGACAGGAAATAGCGCTGCCATCTAATGCTCTTGATTAGCAAGTATAACATTGTTGCAAAACTGCTGCCATATAGTTCTGTAGACACGTGCACTCTCCTGAACGTACCATCCTGCTTTTCAACAAAGAATAACAGCATTATTATTGTATGTTCTATCTGAATAATGAAAGAAACGTTTAGGGGTTTATGGCTGTCTAAATACATATACGCCTTTAAATATCTATACCGCCCAATACCAATGGACTATACATTAGCGATGGATAGATGGGAAGATGCTGAAAAGGCTTATTTTACACGTATCCCTTGCAGAGTTTTTCGCAAGCTGGTAAAGCATAATACAAAAGTATGTAAACGGTTTTTGTTTACCATTTTCCACCTAACAAATATCGCCAACTATGCAGACTTGATAATAGTTTTTGTCAACAATGTAAAAATGACAACCAGTGCATTTGTTTTTTTCAATATTAGAACCACATGTGTTTAGCTGCCTTTTAATCAGGTAAAATTACAGTTTCGTTTTTAAATGAAAAGTAAAGTCATAATTAGACATTCATGATTCAGACAGAGTGTACAATTTTAAACAACTTTCCAATTTACTTCTATTATTTAATTTGCTTCCTTGTTATCCTTTGCTGTAAGGTTTATCTAGGTAAGCTCAGGAGCAGCAAAGAACCTAGGTTCTAGCTGCTGATTGGTGGCTGCATATATAAATACTTATTGTCATTGACTCACCCCATGGGGCCGATTTATCAAAGCTTCAACTGTGAATGCGTTGGAAGTCCACGTCAAATTAGACACAAAGTTGATCCACCCTAGTTAACACAATGTCAATGTTGAAATGTTCAACATAATATATGCTCCCGCAAGATCAATCCAATGCAAATAGTTGCTTGTATTATTCTACAGATCATCCACCTTCACATTCGACTCTATTAGAGCGTATTGCTGATGATCCGCCTTCACATTTGACTCTATATGACCCTCTTACCAATTTATCAAACATTCAACAGGTACGCTTGCATCTATTCCGACGCAGCATACCTATCCTTCAAACCGCCACTTCTGAGGCTGCGAATGCCATAGAAATCAATGGGAGTCTGAAAAGGTTTTTTTTATGCTGTTTGTCATCGCAGACAGTTAACTATATAAATTTGTGATACTTTTATGACGCGGAAGGAGGATATAAATGAACCATCTTAATCATGAAGTCCAATAAAAACGTTTCATGTCCCTTTAGCCTTTTGTGCTAAAAAAATATATTAAGATCTGCCCTTATTAATAAATAAAATCAAGAAGGGAGATGTTACCTTACTTATGGGTTATGTTTCATCTCTCTGTCGTAGAGTTCATTACAAAGCAAGGGGACAAATTATTTATACAGGAATGAAAGAAAGAAACAGAGTCCCTGACCTTTCAGACACAGAAGTTGGAGATTAATAAACCAGCAACAGGCTGCACAAGTAGATGTGCGTCAACAAATGCATTCATTCTGTTTTAGTCGTCGGAAGAAGAGGATGCTCCGCGTCGGATGTCTTGAAGATGGAGCCGCTCCGCGCCGGATGGATGAAGATAGAAGATGCCGTCTGGATGAAGACTTCTGCCCGTCTGGAGGACCGCTTCTGCCCGGTTTGGATGAAGACTTCTGCCCGTCTGGAGGACCACTTCACCTGGCTTGGATGAAGACGTCTCCCGGTAAGTCGATCTTCAGGGGGTTAGTGTTAGGTTTTTTTAAGGATGTATTGGGTGGGTTTCTTTTTTAGATCAGGGGTTTGGGCTTGCAAAAGAGCTAACTGCCCTTTTAAGGGCAATGCCCATCCAAATACCCTTTTCAGGGCAATGGGGAGCTTAGGTTTTTTTTAGCTAGTATTTTATTTGGGGGGTTAGTTGTGTGGGTGGTGGGTTTTACTGTTGGGGGGGTTGTTTGTATTTTTTTTTTACAGGTAAAAGAGCTGATAACTTTGGGGCAATGCCCCGCAAAAGGCCCCTTTAAGGGCTATTGGTAGTTTAGTTTAGGCTAGGGTTTTTTTTATTTTGGGGGGACTTTTTTTATTTTAATAGGGCTATTAGATTAGGTGTAATTAGTTTAAATTTCTGTAATTTGTTTATTATTTTCTGTAATTTAGGGGGGGGTTTTGTACTTTAGCTAATTTAATTTAATTTAGGTAATTGTATTTAATTTAATTTATTTAATTATAGTGTAGTGTTAGGTGTTAGTGTAACTTAGGTTAGGTTTTATTTTACAGGTAACTTTGTCTTTATTTTAACTAGGTAGTTATTAAATAGTTAATAACTATTTAATAACTATTCTACCTAGTTAAAATAAATACAAACTTGCCTGTAAAATAAAAAGAAATCCTAAGCTAGCTACAATGTAACTATTAGTTATATTGTAGCTATCTTAGGGTTTATTTTACAGGTAAGTATTTAGTTTTAAATAGGAATTATTTAGGTAATAATATTAATTTTTATTAAGATTTATTGTAATTATATTTAAGTTAGGGGGTGTTAGGGTTAGACTTAGGTTTAGGGGTTAATACATTTAGTATAGTGGCGGCGACGTTGGGGGAGGCAGATTAGGGGTTAATAAATGTAGGTAGATGGCGGCGATGTTAGGGACGGCAGATTAGGGGTTAATAATATTTAACTAATGTTTGCGAGGCGGGAGTGCGGCGGTTTAGGGGCTAATATGTTTATTATAGTGGCGGCGACATTGTGGACGGCAGATTGGGGGTTAATAAGTGTAGGTAGGTGGCGGCGACATTGGGGGCGGCAGATTAGGGGTTAATAAATATAATGTAGGTGTCAGCGATGTTGGGGGCAGCAGATTAGGGGTTCATAAGTATAATGTAGGTGGTAGCGGTGTCCGGAGCAGAAGATTAGGGGTTAATAAATATAATGTAGGTGTCGGCGATGTCGGGGCGGCAGATTAGGGGTTAATAAGTGTAAGATTAGGGGTGTTTAGACTCAGGGTACATGTTAGGGTGCTAGGTGTAGACATAAATTTTATTTCCCCATGGGAATCAAGGGGACTGCGTTAAGGAGTTTTACGCTGCTTTTTTGCAGGTGTTAGACTTTTTCTCAGCCGGCTCTCCCCGTTGATTCCTATGGGGAAATTGTGCACGAGCACGTTACACCAGCTCACCGCTGACTAAAGCAGCGCTGGTATCGGAGTGCGGCAATGAGCAAAATTTTGCTCAACGCGCACTTCTTGTCTTTTAATGACGGGTTTCTGAAAACTCGTAATACCAGCACTGTAGGTAAGTGAGCGGTGAGGGAAAACTGCTCGTTAGCACCGCACAGCCTCTAACACAAAACTCGTAATCTAGCCGTTCCTTTTTTTTTTAATAAATCTATTTGCACCATGTTTAACGCATGTACTGCAAGTCCTACTCTCCACTTCGACCAAATTTGCCATAATTCTTCGCGCCAAATTTGAAGCAATACTGCGCACCAAATTTGACGCAATACTCAAACTTTAAATATACATTTTATTCTATCACTAACAAATCAAATTGCTCGATACTTGTGTCATTGATCACTCATCAGAAATTGTGCCATTTGTTACATTGTGTATTATACTTTGAAAGTATGTATATGTGAAATAAGATAAACATTGATGATGACATTAGGCCACACAGTGTAATATTATAATATGTAAGATTTTAATAATCAAATGGTGTTTGATTCAATATAAACTTAAGCTGATAGCTCAAAGGGATAGTCTACGTAACATTAAACTATCATGAATCTGATACAGCAGAAATGAAAATCACTTCTTTAATGTCATCCTATTTTCTTCCTTCTCTTGAATTTAATTTTCATTAAGAAATGTCATCTTAAATCCCAGTCCATTTTTTCAATTAGGAAGTGATACACAGATGCAAAGAGAAAAAACTGGCCCAGCTCTTAAAATATCCATTGATTGCA
>NC_069505.1:175776851-175779351 GCF_027579735.1 Bombina bombina
AGCATTGCAGGGGTTAATTAGGGAGCATGTAGGGAGCTTCTAGGGTTAATTTTAGCTTTAGTGTAGTGTAGTAGACAACCCCAAGTATTGATCTAGGCCCATTTTGGTATATTTCATGCCACCATTTCACCACCAAATGCGATCAAAGTAAAAAAAAACGTACATTTTTTCACAATTTTAGGTTTCTCACTGAAATTATTTACAAACAGCTTGTGCAATTATGGCACAAATGGTTGTAAATGTTTCTCTGGGATGCCCTTTGTTCAGAAATAGCAGACATATATGACTTTGGCGTTGCTTTATGGTAATTAGAAAGTCGCTAAATGCTGCTGCGCATCACACGTGTATTATGGCTAGCAGTGAAGGGGTTAATTAGGTAGTTTGTAGGGAGCTTGCAGGGTTAATTTTAGCTTTAGTGTAGAGATCAGCCTCCCACCTGACACATCCCACCCCCTGATCCCTCCCAAACAGCTCCCTTCTCTCCCCCACCCCACAATTGTCCCCGCCATCTTAAGTACTGGCAGAAAGTCTGCCAGTACTAAAATAAAAGTTTTTTTTTTTAAGAAAAAAAAAGCATATTTACATATGCTGTGTTTAGGATCCCCCCCTTAACCCCCAACCTCCCTGATCCCCCCCAAAACAGCTCTCTAAGCCTCCCTCTCAGCCTTATTGGGGGCCATCTTGGGTACTGGCAGCTGTCTGCCAGTACCCATTTTGAACAATCAAATGTTTATTTTTATTTTTTTAAAATTTCTGTAGTGTAGCTCAATCCCCCACCCCCCCCCCCCCACCCCCACGGACCAACCCCCACCACCTAAATCACACCTAAGGGCTTTTTTATTTATTTAAATTTTGTCCCACTTTTATTGTTTTGGGACACATTTCTTCCGTAGTGTAGCGGTTCCCACCCGCTCCCTCCCCGTGCACGCGCCCGCCCCCTCGTGCACGTGCGCACGCTCGCGTGCGCCCCCGGGCTTACCCGCCCACGATCCCGCCCCCCTCCACATGACCAGGGCCATCGATGGCCGCCACCCACCTCCCACACCGGCTCCCACCCACCAACGATACCGGCCATCGATGTCCGGTGCAGAGAGGGCCACAGAGTGGCTCTCTCTGCATCGGATGGCCGTGAAAGGTTATTGCAGGATGCCTCCATATCGAGGCATCACTGCAATAACCGGAAAGCAGCTGGAAGCGAGCAGGATCGCTTCCAGCTGCTTTCCACACCGAGGACGTGCAGGGTACGTTCTCAGGCGTTAACTGCCTTTTTTCTGAGGACGTACCCTGCACGTCCTCGGTCGTTAAGGGGTTAATATGTCTCGCTAATGAAGCGCCATCATTTGTGAAACGCGTAAGGGTGCCTCATGTATTAGCAAGGCATTTGTAGAATTTCTCTGCCTGCTCACTCTCATTTGCTATTTGTAATAGGCACAATTTAGCTAATCAGCTAATTATTAACATTTGTACTTAATTGATACTGCTGGATTAACCTATTTTATTTCACATTTTTCCAGAAAAAAAACATTCTTTAAATGTAAATCTTTCATTTGGATTTTGTGTTTTAGTTCAGTGTCCTTTTAAAGTAGCTGATGAGTGGGAGTTTAGTTCTATAATCTGATTGTTTTGTCTAAATAAAGTATTTTACATTCAGTTACTTTAAATAGACATCTGCTCCTCTTTACCTGGTCTGCGGCGTTAAGTACAATTCATGTGCACACATGAGCGTTGCATGAAGTAAATGTCAACACTGAGTTCACTCCCCAGATATAAATGAGGCTGAGAAAACATTCTTTTGCTTAGGCAGGATATGGTTTCGTGCCACACAATAGTGGGCTGGTGATTAACATGACTCAGCCTGTGCTTTGGTATAACAAATATTGTAGATCCATTGACATTACTGCAACCTTGTTAAACAGGGGTTTATTGTTCCAACCATTTTTCCAAACAACCAAAGATGTAGTCAAACAAAGTCTGATGAGCTTAGAAATGCATTGCAAACTGGTTATTATCAGCATTTCTTATATATTTCCACCTATCTATCTTTTTATCTATCTATCTATCTATCTATTTCTCTTTCACTCTCTATCTATTTGCATGTATATTTGTCTATCTACCTGTATCTGTCTATCTATCTATTTATTTACACACACACACACACACACACACACATACATATATATATATATATATATATATATACATACAGGGGTCAAGTCGAGCGGGAACGCATAGGAACGGATTTCCTGCACTATTTTTGCAGGAGGAACTAAGTTCCCTCTGGACAGAGAACAGAAACACTTCAATAAACACTGCTGCTGTTGGTGGGAGGAGCTGGTGCACAGTCTGGTTACAGGGATAGTGAGATCCTCTAGTAATGGACAGTAACACTTCCTACAATACACTAAATGTAAGACTGTTATCACCCCTGTTATGCAAATAATCTTTATTATATTTTATTACACATGGTGCTTACATTTATGTGTGGTTTGCTCTTGGGTTA
>NC_069505.1:175781851-175791851 GCF_027579735.1 Bombina bombina
ACATGTAAGGTAAACTAATATGCTGCATGCAAGCACAACTTAGGTTCTGACTGTCCAGAATTTAATTTTCAAATTTCCATTAAGAAATTTAAAATGTTAATAAAATTAGCACTCTTAAAGGGACATGAACCCCACATTTTTTTCATGATTCAGATAGAACATGCAGTTTTAAATTAAGTTCCAATTTACTTCTATTATCTTGGTATTCTTTGTTGAAGAAACATCAATACACATGGGTGAGCCAATAAAATGAGGTATACAGTATATGTGCAGTCACTAATCAGCAGACCCTGAGCCTACCTTGGTATGCTTTTCAACGAATGATACAAAGAGAACAAAACAAATGAGATTATAGAAATAAATTGGAAAGTTTTTTTTTTAAATTTGCATGTTCTATCTGAATCATGAAAGAAAAAAAATTGAATTTCAAGTTAGCTAAAAGTTTTGTAACAATAACAAGAATACCATTAACTGGTTAGTGTTAAAAAATTTGCTAAAGGAAATTGTAACATTTGCTATTTTATTAGCTTAAGGCTTTTACGAGAAATTCAGAACACTGTCACCTTTCTTCATAATTTAGCATTTTACACATCATGTGATTAGCACAGAAAACTCACTGACGATATAAGTTGTTAAACAATTCTTTTAAAATCTACCAATCACAACGCTCGTTTCCACTGAGCTCGTTTCCACAGGTGCAAAACTAAAAAATGCTGTTGGAAGCCATAACACATATCGACAGTGTCCGATGGTGCGTTTTCCACCATTACCAGCAGCTGGAGACCAGCATCCGAAAATAATGATGCCTCCCACAGTACCAGAAGCCAAAAAGCACTAAATTACACACAGTCTCCACTGAACGCGCAAACAGGTAAAACACTGTCGGAAGCTGTCGATAAAGTCTCAGACATTACGGGATGCTCAACTTGGTGTAAAAGAGGAAAAATAAGCTTTTTGAAGCCTCTTTTTCTTTGAGATATTAAAGTTAGCAAACAATGCCAGATTTTCTCTTTTGAATTTTATTTTTATTTGTAATATTTAGTGCTGCCCCAGGCAAGTTGGAGTTAGGTTCTTAATTATATTTCAATATGTACTTCATATAAAAATATAGTCAAGCACATAACTCACTAGACCTATGCCTGGGGCAGCACTAAATATTACATATACATTTTTAATGTAACAATAAAATAAAACAAACAAAAAAATACTGATTTTAATTTAAAACAAATTCTTTAAATTCTTTGGTAATTTATAAGGTGGACAAAGCTCTGCTGATACTGAGCTAAAAAGCACTGGGGATTAGCGGCAACGCACATATACCGCCAGAAAACACACTTATAAATATTAGAAGCATATTTAAATAGATATAAAAGTCCAAAAATGATCTAAAGTGTTACATGTAAGCAACAAGGCAATACAAATGTTTTAATTATGTGTTTAACTGATTAAAATTGTTTAAACTCACAGTTAAAGTCAACTCTAGAGCAGCAATGCATTACTGGGAGCTAGTTGAACACATCTAGAGAGCCAATGACAAGAGGCATATAGGATTAGCCGCCAATCAGCAGATAGCTCTCAGTAGTACATTACTGCTCCTGAGCCTACCTAAGTATACTTTTTATGAAAGGATAACAAAATAACAAAGTACATTTACTAACAGAAGTAAATGTAAGAGTCTCTTAAAATTGTATGAGCTGTATAAATCCTGAAAGGTTAAGGGATATGAAACCCAAACATCTACTTTTGTAATTCAGACAGAGCATACAATTCTATATTAAATTTGCATTGTTCTTATGGTATTCTTTGTTGAAGAGATACCTAGGTAGGTGTCTGTAGCAGGAAACAGTGCAGCCATCTTGTGCTCTTGCAAATGGATAACATTCTTGCAAAACCGCTGCCATATAGTGATCCAGACACTTGCCCGCTCCTGAGCTCATGTTCCTGCTTTTCAACAAAAGATACCAAATGAATGAAGAAAATGTGATAAGAGAAGTAAACTAGAAAGTTGTTTAAAATAACATGTTCTATCTGAATCATAAATGAAAAATTCTGCATTTTGTGTCTCTTTCATGTATCTGTAAAGTACCTAGGAAAAACTTCCTCTTCACATATTGCTAATGATCAAATCTAGTGCATTTTCTAGATCTGAGCATAACTGGCTGCATTCCATACAGTACATTGAACACCTTTTGTGAAGTTTGTACTGGTATTATATTTATAGGCATAGTCAGGATTCCTGTACAAGTCATTTCAGTGCTGGTAAAAGGGCAGAGCTATGTAATAGTATTGTAATACAACTGGTAATTACATTATATGTCATCATCTGGGGGAACAGCCCTGTGTAACTGCTAATCCTGATTCAACAGCAATAAAACAGCCCTATACATGGTCAGATGGAACCGATTTCCCCTACATCACTCCTTTTAGAACATCTGAATGTCAATTCATCATTTTATTGTACATTTTTTCATCAGCCCCCAACCACAAGCTGTTCATGTTTAAATAATTAGCACTTTGACTGCCAAAGAAGCAGACTAAAATAAGTAATACTGTAAGCTAGGACATTTTTTTTTTAATCAATTAAATGGTCGGGGATAAAATATTGTTTGTTTCTATACTGTGGCACAGCGGGCTCCATTACAATCAGTTTAAATCAATAATCAAATTTAATTAAAATCTTTCAATACATGTAGATAATATAAAAGAAAAATCTAGTTAAACACATGAAAAACAAATTGAAAAAAAATGCTATGAGAAACAGGTGTATTGCTGAATTTTCTTGTGAGATTTCGCAAGTTTATAATTATTATTCTCTAAAAGAGAATATTTCAAATGTATTACATAAGGATGTATCGTTACTGAATAGTTTCACCTTACATGTAACAGGTTTTACTTAACCTTTTCATAAAAAAATAATATATATATATATATATATATATATATATATATATACATATATAAAGTATATATTCAATACTCAATGCAACAAAAGTGAATACACCTATAATTGCTGACACACACGTTAGAAAACCTGTGATTATTGAAACAAAATTGAGTACACCTATGGGGCGCGATCTGATAAAGATCATAGTTTGCGGCGCAAGCGAGGGAACCCCCGCCGCCTGTAGTTTCAGCTCGCAACTCGAGCTATCCCATATACGGCGCCGTCAGAGGCTAAAGTGCCGTAAGTCTGACAAACCAGCGATGTCCAGAAATCTGCGTAAGTACAAATTTCTGGAGTCGTCAGTGACTTACGGCACTTTAGAAACTGCTGGCGCCTACAAAACCTGACTAAAGTTATTAAATCTCCCGTACTGTCTAACACGCCTCCCAAACATAGCCCGACACGTCTAACCCTCTATCCGCTATCCCCCCTCACTATCCTAACAATAAAAAATGTATTAACCCCTAAACCGCCGCTCCCGGACCCCGCTGCCACCTAATAAAGTTATTAACCCCTAAACTGCCGCTCCTGGATCCCGCCGCCACCTATATTAAATCTATAACCCCCTAATGTGAGCCCCTACCCCGCCGCCATCTACCTTACCTACCCCCTAAAGTGAGCCCCTTACACCGACACCATCTACCTTACCTACCCCCTAAAGTGAGCCCCTTACACCGCCGCCATCTACCTTACCTACCCCCTAAAGTGAGCCCCTACCCCGCCGCCATCTACCTTACCTACCCCCTAAAGTGAGCCCCTACACCGCTGCGATCTACCTTACCTACCCCCTAAAGTGAGCCACTTACACTGCCGCCATCTACCTTACCTACCCCCTAGAGTGAGCTCCTACCCCGCCGCCATCTAGTTTAAAAATATTAACCCCTAATTTAATCCCCCTACACAGCCACCACCTATATTAAACACATTAACCCCTAATCTAATCCCCCTACACCGCCGCCAGCTATATTAACTATATTAACCCTAATTATATTAGGGTTAATATAGTTAATATCGTTATTATATTATATATATATTAAGTATAATAACCCTATCTAACTCTAACATCCCTAACTAAATTCTTATTAAAATAAATCTAATTAATATTAATATTATTAATTAAAATATTCCTATTTAAATCTAAATACTTACCTATAAAATAAACCCTAAGATAGCTACAATGTAATTAATAATTACATTGTAGCTATTTTAGGGTTTATATTTATTTTACAGGTAACTTGGTATTTATTTTAACTAGGTACAATAGCTATTAAATAGTTAATAACTATTTAATAGCTACCTAGTTAAAATAATTACCAATTTACCTGTGAAATAAATCCCAACCTAAGTTACAAATACACCTACACTATCAATAAATTAAATAAACTACAAATATCTAAACTAAAAATACAATTAAATAAACTAAACTAAATTACAAAAAAAACAAACACTAAATTACAAAAAATAAAAAAAGATTACAAGATTTTTAAGCTAATTACACCTATTCTAAGCCCCCTAATAAAATAATAAAGCCCCCCAAAATAAAAAAAATTCCCTACCCTATTCTAAATTAAAAAAGTTAACAGCTCTTTTACCTTACCAGCCCTTAAAAGGGCCTTTTGCGGGGCATGCCCCAAAGAAAACAGCTCTTTTGCCTGTAAAAAAAAACACAAAACCAGACCCCAACATTACAACCCACCACCCACATACCCCTATTCTAAACCCACCCAAACCCCCCTTAAAAAACCTAACACTACCCCCCTGAAGATCTCCCTACCTTGTATTCACCCTAGAAGGGCAGAACTCTTCATCCGATCCGGGCGATGTCTTCAATCAAGCGGCAGAGAAGTCTTCTTCCATCCGGCGATGTCTTCAATCAAGCTGCAAAGAAGTCTTCTTCCATCCGGGCGATGTCTTCAAGCAAGCGGCAGAGAAGTCTTCTTCCTTCCGGCGATGTCATCAAGCAAAGCGGCATCTTCAATCTTCTTTCTTCGCTCCTCCGCCACGGAGCATCCATCCTGCACGAAGACTGAACGAGGAATGAGGTACCTTTAAATGACATCATCCAAGATGGCGTCCGTCGAATTCCGATTGGCTGATAGGATTCTATCAGCCAATCGGAGTTAAGGTAGAAAAATCTGATTGGCTGATTGAATCAGCCAATCAGATTCAAGTTCAATCCGATTGGCTGAACCAATCAGCAAATCGGATTGAACCTGAATCTGATTGGCTGATTAAATCAGCCAATCAGATTTTTCTACCTTAATTCCGATTGGCTGATAGAATCCTATCAGCCAATCGGAATTCGACGGACGCCATCTTGGATGACGTCATTTAAAGGTACCTCATTCCTCGTTCAGTCTTCGTGCCGGATGGATACTCTGCGGCGGAGGAGCGAAGAAAGAAGATTGAAGATGCCGCTTTGCTTGAAGACATCGCCGGAAGGAAGAAGACTTCTCTGCCGCTTGATTGAAGACATTGCCGGATGGAAGAAGACTTCTCTGCCGCTTGATTGAAGACATCGCCGGAAGGAAGAAGACTTCTTTGCCGCTTGATTGAAGACATTGCCGGATGGAAGAAGACTTCTCTGCCGCTTGATTGAAGACATCGCCCGGATCGGATGAAGAGTTCTGCCCGGCTTGGTGAATACAAGGTAGGGAGATCTTCAGGGGGGTAGTGTTAGGTTTTTTTAAGGGGGGTTTGGGTGGTTTTAGAATAGGGGTATGTGGGTGGTGGGTTGTAATGTTGGGGGGTGGTATTGTGTTTTTTTGTACAGGCAAAAGAGCTGTTTTCTTTGGGGCATGCCCCGCAAAAGGCCCTTTTAAGGGCTGGTAAGGTAAAAGAGCTGTTAACTTTTTTAATTTAGAATAGGGTAGGGAAATTTTTTTATTTTGGGGGGCTTTATTATTTTATTAGGGGGCTTAGAATAGGTGTAATTAGCTTAAAAATCTTGTAATCTTTTTTTATTTTTTGTAATTTAGTGTTTGTTTTATTTGTAATTTAGTTTAGTTTATTTAATTGTATTTTAGTTTAGATATTTGTAGTTTATTTAATTTATTGATAGTGTAGGTGTAGGTAAATTGGTAAGTATTTTAACTAGGTAGCTATTAAATAGCTATTAACTATTTAATAGCTATTGTACCTAGTTAAAATAAATACCAAGTTACCTGTAAAATAAATATAAACCCTAAAATAGCTACAATGTAATTATTAATTACATTGTAGCTATCTTAGGGTTTATTTTATAGGTAAGTATTTAGATTTAAATAGGAATATTTTAATTAATAATATTAATATTAATTAGATTTATTTTAATAAGAATTTAGTTAGGGATGTTAGAGTTAGATAGGGTTATTATACTTAATATATATATAATATAATAACGATATTAACTATATTAACCCTAATATAATTATGATTAATATAGTTAATATATATAATATAATAACGATATTAACCCTAATATAATTATGGTTAATATAGTTAATATATATAATATAATAACTATATTAACTATATTAACCCTAATATAATTAGGGTTAATATAGTTAATATAGCTGGCGGCGGTGTAGGGGGATTAGATTAGGGGTTAATGTGTTTCATATAGGTGGCGGCGGTGTAGGGGGATTAAATTAGGGGTTAATATTTTTAAAATAAATGGCGGCGGGGTAGGAGCTCACTTTAGGGGGTAGGTAAGGTAGATGGGGGCGGTGTAAGGGGCTCACTTTAGGGGGTAGGTAAGGTAGATGGCGGCGGTGTAAGGGGCTCACTTTAGGGGGTAGGTAAAGTAGATGGCGGCGGTGTAAGGGGCTCACTTTAGTGGGTAGGTAAGGTAGATGGCGGCGGGGTAGGGGCTCACTGTAGTGGGTAGGTAAGGTAGATGGCGGCGGTGTAAGGGGCTCACATTAGGGGGTATGTAATGTAGCTGGCGACGGTGTAGGGGGATCACATTAGGGGGTTATACTTTTATTGTAGGTGGCGGCGGGGTCCGGGAGCGGCGGTTTAGGGGTTAAACACTTTATTAGGGATTGCGGCGGGGGATCGCGGTTGACAGGTAGATAGACATTGCGCATGCGTTAGGTGTTAGGTTTTATTTAGCAGATCGTGGTTGACAGGTAGATAGACATTGCGCATGCGTTAGGTGTTAGGTTTTATTTAGCAGATCGCGGTTGACAGGTAGATAGACATTGCGCATGCGTTAGGTGTTAGGTTTTATTTAGCAGGTAGTTTAGGGAGTTACGGGGCTCCAATACACAGCGTAAGGCTTACTACGGCTGCATTTTGTGGCGAGGTGAGAATGGAGTAAGATTTCTCCATTTTCGCCACGTAAGTCCTTACGCTGTATATTGGATACCAAACTGCGCGGGTTTGGTATACCTGCCTATGGCCCAAAAAACTACGGGCAAAGGCAGAAATATACGAGCGTAACTTCTAGGTTACGCCGTATATAGGATACCAAACCAGCGCAAAATTCGTCGTCGCCGGCTTTTGCGGGCGACGCTGCATATCGGATCGTGCCCATGATCTCCAATTAGCCTAATTGCATAAACACGGTTATAAAATGACCTGTGAACACCAGAATTTTCTCAATATTGGACCTATGAGTTGTGTCTATCTACATGTCGGCATCATGGATCAATATGGAAAAGAATTGCCAGAAGAATTGAAAAAACCTGGTTGTGAGACATCACAAAGATAGAAAAGGATACAGGATTGGTGACCAACTAAAAATCAGTCGAAACACAGTAGCAGCAGTAAGAACCATTTATAGATGGCACCATGAATGCCTGTGGCTATACCTAAATACAGACATGACAACTCCCAGTCTCCAGAAGTTCAGTAAAGAGGAATATTCCAGCATGATCCAAAACACAATGCCAAAATCACCAACAGTTTCTAAAGAAGAAAAAAGTGAAAACTATGACCGGTCGCCTGATTTGAATCCAAATGAAAACCATTGGGTATTTTAAATAGGAGGTAGAGCAACACAACTCCTCCAGCAAAGGGCAGCTGAAAAAAAACTGTCTCTGAAGAATGGCAGAAATATGTTCAACGCTGGTATCCTCCATGCCAAGGATGATTGAGTCTGTCATCAAAAATAAAGGTGGACATACAAAGTACGGAAAAAATAAAAGATTTATATTTCCGTAATGAAAGGACTTTTGTTGTCACCCTGTAGTATATGTATAACTGCTGTTATTCATGATAGTAGGAAATAGTTAAGTAATATATCCCATTAAGTTCCACTTGTTTCAGGTTCAGTGCCAATAATAACTTAATTAAACTTAAAGGGACATTAAAGTCATAATCAGACATTCGTGATTTAGACAGAGCATACCATTTTAAACAACTTTCCAGTTAACTTCTATTATTTAATTTGCTTCCTTCTCTTATTATCCTTTGCTGAAAGCTTTTTTTCTTTTTCAGCAAAACAAGAATATTTCTTGACACATGGGAGCCGATTTAATATACTGCGAATGCAGTTGTTACCGTGCAAGCCTCCAGGCTCGCCAGAAACATAAGTTAAGAAGCAGCGGTCTTAAGAACGCTGCTCCTTTAAGGGACAATGAACCCAAATTTTTTCTTTCACGATTTAGATAGAGCAGGCAATTTTAAGCAACTTTCTAATTTAGTCCTATTAACATTTTTGTTTGTTCTCTTGCTATCTTTATTTGAAAAAGAAGGCATCTAAGCTTTTTATGGTTCAGAATTCTGGAAAGCACTTTTTTTTTGGTTCAGAATTCTGGAAAGCACTTTTTTTTGGTTCAGAATTCTGGAAAGCACTTTTTTTTGGTTCAGAATTCTGGACATCACTTTTTTTTGGTTCAGAATTCTGGAAAGCACTTTTTTGGTTCAGAATTCTGGAAAGCACTTTTTTTTGGTTCAGAATTCTGGAAAGCACTTTTTTTGGTTCAGAATTCTGGAAAGCACTTTTTTTTGGTTCAGAATTCTGGAAAGCACTTTTTTTTGGTTCAGAATTCTGGAAAGCACTTTTTTTTTGTTCAGAATTCTGGAAAGCACTTTTTTTTGGTTCAGAATTCTGGACATCACTTTTTTTTGGTTCAGAATTCTGGAAAGCACTTTTTTTGGTTCAGAATTCTGGAAAGCACTTTTTTTTGGTTCAGAATTCTGGAAAGCACTTTTTTTGGTTCAGAATTCTGGAAAGCACTTTTTTTGGTTCAGAATTCTGGAAAGCACTTTTTTTTGGTTCAGAATTCTGGAAAGCACTTTTTTTGGTTCAGAGTTCTGGACATCACTTTTTTTTGGTTCAGAATTCTGGAAAGCACTTTTTTTTGGTTCAGAATTCTGGAAAGCACTTTTTTTGGTTCAGAATTCTGGAAAGCACTTTTTTTTGGTTCAGAATTCTGGAAAGCACTTTTTTTTGGTTCAGAATTCTGGAAAGCACTTTTTTTTGGTTCAGAATTCTGGAAAGCACTTTTTTTTGGTTCAGAATTCTGGAAAGCACTTTTTTTTGGTTCAGAATTCTGGAAAGCACTTTTTTTTGGTTCAGAATTCTGGAAAGCACTTTTTTTTGGTTCAGAATTCTGGACATCACTTTTTTTTGGTTCAGAATTCTGGAAAGCACTTTTTTTGGTTCAGAATTCTGGAAAGCACTTTTTTTTGGTTCAGAATTCTGGAAAGCACTTTTTTTGGTTCAGAATTCTGGACATCACTTTTTTTTGGTTCAGAATTCTGGAAAGCACTTTTTTTTGGTTCAGAATTCTGGAAAGCACTTTTTTTGGTTCAGAATTCTGGAAAGCACTTTTTTTTGGTTCAGAATTCTGGAAAGCACTTTTTTTTGGTTCAGAATTCTGGAAAGCACTTTTTTTTGGTTCAGAATTCTGGAAAGCACTTTTTTTTGGTTCAGAATTCTGGAAAGCACTTTTTTTTTACTTGGATTCTGCTTTACCATTTCTGATAAGTTTTCAGTTATGCAGACTCTATGTAACAATGTTAATGATCACTAGGCAACTAAATATCTGTGCTTAACAACTTTCTCTCACTAATGATTGACAACATCTAACCAATTTACTCCTAATAAATAATCTACTTTTAGTC